>NW_027139902.1:0-79740 GCF_035084215.1 Heptranchias perlo | reverse complement strand
TCGGACTCTGTCCCCCCCCCCCCATTCCCACACGGACTCTGTCCCCCCCCCCATTCCCACACGGACTCTGTCCCCCCCCCCCATTCCCACACGGACTCTGTCCCCCCCCCCCCATTCCACACGGACTCTGTCCCCCCCCCCATTCCCACACGGACTCTGTCCCCCCCCCCATTCCACACGGACTCTGTCCCCCCCCCCATTCCCACCACCGGACTCTGTCCCCCCCCCCCCATACGGACTCTGTCCCCCCCCCCCCCCATTCCCACACGGACTCTGTCCCCCCCCCCATTCCCACACGACTCTGTCCCCCCCCCCATTCCCACACGGACTCTGTCCCCCCCCCCATTCCCACACGGACTCTGTCCCCCCCCCCCATGTCCCACACGGACTCTGTCCCCCCCCCCCCCATTCCCACACGGACTCTGTCCCCCCCATCCCCCGGACTCTGTCCCCCCCCCCCATTCCCACACGGACTCTGTCCCCCCCCCCATTCCCACACGGACTCTGTCCCCCCCCCCATTCCCACACGGACTCTGTCCCCCCCCCCCCATTCCCACACGGACTCTGTCCCCCCCCCCATTCCCACACGGACTCTGTCCCCCCCCCATTCCCACACGGACTCTGTCCCCCCCCCCATTCCCACACGGACTCTGTCCCCCCCCCCATTCCCACACGGACTCTGTCCCCCCCCCCCATTCCCACACGGACTCTGTCCCCCCCCCCCATTCCCCACACGGACTCTGTCCCCCCCCCCATTCCCACACGGACTCTGTCCCCCCCCCCTTCCACACACGGACTCTGTCCCCCCCCCCCATTCCCACACGGACTCTGTCCCCCCCCCCATTCCCACACGGACTCTGTCCCCCCCCCATTCCCACACGGACTCTGTCCCCCCCCCCATTCCCACACGGACTCTGTCCCCCCCCCCATACGGACTCTGTCCCCCCCCCATTCCCACACGGACTCTGTCCCCCCCCCATTCCCACACGGACTCTGTCCCCCCCCATTCCCACACGGACTCTGTCCCCCCCCCCCCCATTCCCACACGGACTCTGTCCCCCCCCCATTCCCACACGGACTCTGTCCCCCCCCCCCATTCCCACACGGACTCTGTCCCCCCCCCCCATTCCCACACGGACTCTGTCCCCCCCCCCCATTCCCACACGGACTCTGTCCCCCCCCCCATTCCCACACGGACTCTGTCCCCCCCCCCCATTCCCACACGGACTCTGTCCCCCCCCCCCCATTCCCACACGGACTCTGTCCCCCCCCCATTCCCACACGGACTCTGTCCCCCCCCCATTCCCACACGGACTCTGTCCCCCCCCCCATTCCCACACGGACTCTGTCCCCCCCCCCCCACACGGACTCTGTCCCCCCCCCCATTCCCACACGGACTCTGTCCCCCCCCACACGGACTCTGTCCCCCCCCCCATTCCCACACGGACTCTGTCCCCCCCCGCCATTCCCACACGGACTCTGTCCCCCCCCCCCACACGGACTCTGTCCCCCCCCCCATTCCCACACGGACTCTGTCCCCCCCCCCATTCCCACACGGACTCTGTCCCCCCCCCCACACGGACTCTGTCCCCCCCCCCATTCCCACACGGACTCTGTCCCCCCCCCCCATTCCCACACGGACTCTGTCCCCCCCCCATTCCCACACGGACTCTGTCCCCCCCCATTCCCACACGGACTCTGTCCCCCCCCCATTCCCACACGGACTCTGTCCCCCCCCCCCCATCCCACACGGACTCTGTCCCCCCCCCCATTCCCACACGGACTCTGTCCCCCCCCCCCACGGACCTGTCCCCCCCCCCACGACTCTGTCCCCCCCCCCCCATTCCCCACACGGACTCTGTCCCCCCCCCCCCCCATTCCCACACGGACTCTGTCCCCCCCCCCACACGGACTCTGTCCCCCCCCCCACACGGACTCTGTCCCCCCCCCCCATTCCCACACGGACTCTGTCCCCCCCCCCCCATTACCACACGGACTCTGTCCCCCCCCCCCCATTCCCACACGGACTCTGTCCCCCCCCCCCCATTCCCACACGGACTCTGTCCCCCCCCCCCATTCCCACACGGACTCTGTCCCCCCCCATTCCCACACGGACTCTGTCCCCCCCCCCATTCCCACACGGACTCTGTCCCCCCCCCCCACACGTACTCTGTCCCCCCCCATTCCCACACGGACTCTGTCCCCCCCCCCCCCCACACGGACCCCCGACTCTGTCCCCCCCCCCATTCCCACACGGACTCTGTCCCCCCCCCATTCCCACACGGACTCTGTCCCCCCCCCCATTCCCACACGGACTCTGTCCCCCCCCCCCCATTCCCACACGGACTCTGTCCCCCCCCCCATTCCCACACGGACTCTGTCCCCCCCCCCCCATTCCCACACGGACTCTGTCCCCCCCCCCATTCCCACACGGACTCTGTCCCCCCCCCCCCCATTCCCACACGGACTCTGTCCCCCCCCCCATTCCCACACGGACTCTGTCCCCCCCCCCCCCATTCCCACACGGACTCTGTCCCCCCCCTCCCATTCCCACACGGACTCTGTCCCCCCCCCATTCCCACACGGACTCTGTCCCCCCCCCCCCCATTCCCACACGGACTCTGTCCCCCCCCCCATTCCCACACGGACTCTGTCCCCCCCCCCCATTCCCACACGGACTCTGTCCCCCCCCCCATTCCCACACGGACTCTGTCCCCCCCCCCATTCCCACACGGACTCTGTCCCCCCCCCCATTCCCACACGGACTCTGTCCCCGCCCCCCCCCATTCCCACACAGACTCTGTCCCCCCCCCCCCATTCCCACACGGACTCTGTCCCCCCCCATTCCCACACGGACTCTGTCCCCCCCCCCATTCCCACACGGACCCCCCCCCCCTCCCCCCCCCCTCCTGTCCCCCCCCCCCATTCCCACACGGACTCTGTCCCCCCCCCCCATTCCCACACGGACTCTGTCCCCCCCCATTCCCACACGGACTCTGTCCCCCCCCCCCATTCCCACACGGACTCTGTCCCCCCCCCCCCCCATTCCCACACGGACTCTGTCCCCCCCCCCCCATTCCCACACGGACTCTGTCCCCCCCCCCCCCATTCCCACACGGACTCTGTCCCCCCCCCCCATTCCCACACGGACTCTGTCCCCCCCCATTCCCACACGGACTCTGTCCCCCCCCCCATTCCCACACGGACTCTGTCCCCCCCCATTCCCACACGGACTCTGTCCCCCCACCCCCATTCCCACACGGACTCTGTCCCCCCCCCCCCCATTCCCACACGGACTCTGTCCCCCCCCCCCCCATTCCCACACGGACTCTGTCCCCCCCCCCCCCCCCATTCCCACACGGACTCTGTCCCCCCCCCCATTCCCACACGGACTCTGTCCCCCCCCCCCCATTCCCACACGGACTCTGTCCCCCCCCCCCCCATTCCCACACGGACTCTGTCCCCCCCCCCCCATTCCCACACGGACTCTGTCCCCCCCCCCCCCATTCCCACACGGACTCTGTCCCCCCCATTCCCACACGGACCTCTGTCCCCCCCCATTCCCACACGGACTCTGTCCCCCCCCATTCCCACACGGACTCTGTCCCCCCCCCCCCATTCCCACACGGACTCTGTCCCCCCCCCCCATTCCCACACGGACTCTGTCCCCCCCATTCCCACACGGACTCTGTCCCCCCCCCCATTCCCACACGGACTCTGTCCCCCCCCATTCCCACACGGACTCTGTCCCCCCCCCCCATTCCCACACGGACTCTGTCCCCCCCCCCCCCATTCCCACACGGACTCTGTCCCCCCCCCCATTCCCACACGGACTCTGTCCCCCCCCCCCATTCCCACACGGACTCTGTCCCCCCCCCCCATTCCCACACGGGACTCTGTCCCCCCCCCATTCCCACACGGACTCTGTCCCCCCCCCCCCCCATTCCCACACGGACTCTGTCCCCCCCCCATTCCCACACGGACTCTGTCCCCCCCCCCCATTCCCACACGGACTCTGTCCCCCCCCCCCCATTCCCACACGGACTCTGTCCCCCCCCCCATTCCCACACGGACTCTGTCCCCCCCCCCCCCCCCATTCCCACACGGACTCTGTCCCCCCCCCATTCCCACACGGACTCTGTCCCCCCCCCCCATTCCCACACGGACTCTGTCCCCCCCCCCATTCCCACACGGACTCTGTCCCCCCCCCCCCCCCATTCCCACACGGACTCTGTCCCCCCCCCCCCCATTCCCACACGGACTCTGTCCCCCCCCCCCCCATTCCCACACGGACTCTGTCCCCCCCCCATTCCCACACGGACTCTGTCCCCCCCCATTCCCACACGGACTCTGTCCCCCCCCATTCCCACACGGACTCTGTCCCCCCCCCCCCCCCATTCCCACACGGACTCTGTCCCCCCCCCCCCCATTCCACACGGACTCTGTCCCCCCCCCATTCCCACACGGACTCTGTCCCCCCCCCCCCATTCCCACACGGACTCTGTCCCCCCCCCCCCCATTCCCACACGGACTCTGTCCCCCCCCCCCCCCCATTCCCACACGGACTCTGTCCCCCCCCCCCCCATTCCCACACGGACTCTGTCCCCCCCCCATTCCCACACGGACTCTGTCCCCCCCCCATTCCCACACGGACTCTGTCCCCCCCCCCCCCATTCCACACGGACTCTGTCCCCCCCCATTCCCACACGGACTCTGTCCCCCCCCATTCCCACACGGACTCTGTCCCCCCCCATTCCCACACGGACTCTGTCTCCCCCCCCCATTCCCACACGGACTCTGTCCCCCCCCCCCATTCCACACGGACTCTGTCCCCCCCCCATTCCCACACGGACTCTGTCCCCCCCCCCCCCATTCCCACACGGACTCTGTCCCCCCCCCCATTCCACACGGACTCTGTCCCCCCCCCCCCCATTCCCACACGGACTCTGTCCCCCCCCCCCATTCCCACACGGACTCTGTCCCCCCCCCCATTCCCACACGGACTCTGTCCCCCCCCCCCCATTCCCACACGGACTCTGTCCCCCCCCCCCCATTCCCACACGGACTCTGTCCCCCCCCCCACACGGACTCGGGCCCGGCGCCTGCGCACTGTGCGTGTGTTGAGCGCGAGGGGCGGATTGAGCGGGAAATGAGAGTCGGAGAATCTGAAGGAGGGAAAATGGCGGAGTCACCGAGTGAATTCCCGGGACCCGGGGTTTCTGCATCAGCCGATTAATCGCAGTCTGAGAGCTGCTGGATGTCCAGGTCAGACATTGAAATCCTCGCCGCCCGGCTCCCAGTGACTCAACACCTGATCGCAGCCTTTGGGAAGGAAGGTTTGGGGAGCAGTGAGCACTCGGTCTGGGCCCTCTCTCTCTCTCAATCAAATAGACCCAAATACAATTTAACTCAAAGAGGAACAAGAGCAGCCTGCGATCTCACTGAGGAACGGCTCCATTGGAGAGACACTGAGGAACTGACTCTTCACCGCCTCAGGACGGCCCAAAGCGCTTTACACACAATGAGGTGGGTTTGAAGTGTAGTCACTGTTGGAATGGAGGGAATGAGGCAGCTCATTGATGCACAGCAAGATCCCACACACAGCAATGATCCCACGGACACTATTGGGAGAAGAGCAGGGGAGTTCTCCCCGGTGTCCTGGACAATATTTATCCCTCAACCAACATCATAAAACAGATGATCCGGTCATTATCACATCGCTGTTTATGGGACATCTTCAACCACTGGTTGGAGACAGGATTCCCCCCAAGGTCAAATATCCAGCTGACATTCACCATCACATGATCAATGGCCCCTTGGGGGTGAGGTACTGGGGGGGGGGGTGAGGGGGTGACCAGAGCTGTGGAACCTCAGACCAACAAGGAGCAGCTGGGAGGGAGAGGGAAGGGGATTAAAACAAATAGAAACAGCAAAAAGAAAATGTTTTAACACAGAGTGAATGATGATAACTGGAGTGAGATTAATACCCGGGATATCGAAGGACTGGGGCTGGAATCACACCGTCTGAATTCATCCCAATCCCCGCAACTCCCAGCTCTGCTAATTTAACAGGATTTACAGCGTTAAAATGTGTAAACAGGGTGAGGATAAATGAGCAGAGCTCGAGGTCATTAGATCCTGGACGGCCCGATCTATCAAAATAAAAACTGGGAGAATTGAGAAACGCAGCGGGAAACATGAGCTGAGGCCGAGACTCGGGGGCAGAGCGGAATCTGAAATCTGACGGCATTTTTTTGTCCTTCACCAGGGAAATAAACACAATCATTTAACTCTGAGCGAGAATCAGATCTGAAACCCCCCCCAGCTCTGAGACCAGTCATTAAAGAAAGAAAGAACTTGCATTTATATAGCGCCTTTCACAACCTCAGGACGTCCCAAAGTGCTTCACAACCAATGAAGAATGTTTGAAGTGTACTCACTGTTCCAATTTAGAAAAAGCCACAGCCAATTAGCGCACAGCAAGATCCCACAAACAGCAATGAGATAAATGACCAGATAGTCTGCTTCTGTGATGTTGTTCAAGGGATAAATATTGGTTCTGGACGCCTGGGAGAAATCCCCTGCTCTTTTTCGAAATAGTGCCCTGGGATCTTTCACGTCCACCTGAGAGGGTGGACGGAGCCTCGTTTTAACATTTCATCCAAAAGACGGCACCTCCGACAGTGCAGCGCTCCCTCAGTACTGACCCTCCGACAGTGCAGCACTCCCTCAGTACAGTATGGTCGTATAGGGGTTATGTCATTGGACCAGTAATCCAGAGGCCTGGGCGAATAATCTCTGAGTTATCAGTTCAAATCCCACCACGGTAGCTGTGGAATTTAAATTCAATTTATTAAATAAAAAATCTGGAATTAAAATGCTCATATCAGAAATGGTGACAATGAAACTACCAGATTGTTGTAAAAACCCATCTGATTCACTAATGCCCTTGAGGGAAGGAAACCTGCCGGTCTGGCCTATATGTAACTCCAGACCCATAGCAATGTGGTTGATTCTGAAATGGCCTAACAAACCACTCAGTTATAAAATCTCGCTTAAAGAAAGTCATAATAAGAATAAAACCGGACACGACAAAGGCAAACCAAGCCCAGTCGACCCTGCAAGGTCCTCCTTACTAACATCTGGGGACTTGTGCCAAAATTGGGAGAGCTGTCCCACAGACTAGTCAAGCAACAGCCTGACATAGTCATACTCACAGAATCATACCTTTCACCACCGGCGCACTGTGGCTGCAGTGTGTACCATCCACAGGATGCACTGCAGCAACTCGACAAGGCTACTTCTGCAGCACCTCCCAAACCCGTGACCTCTACCACCTAGAAGGACAAGAGCAGCAGGTACATGGGAACAACACCACCTGCACGTTCCCCTCCAAGTCACACACTATCCCGACTTGGAAATATATCGTCGCTGGGTCAAAAACCTGGAACTCCATTCCTAACAGCACTATGGGAGAACCGTCACCACACGGACTGCAGCGGTTCAAGAAGGCGGCTCACCACCATCTTCTCAAGGGCAATTAGGGATGGGAAATAAATGCCGGCCTCGCCAGCGACGCCCACATCCCATGAATGAATCAAAAAAAATCACACTCCAACTTGTGCCTTGTAGATGGTGGAAAGGCTTTGGGGAGTCAGGAGGTGAGTCACTCGCCGCAGAATACCCAGCCTCTGACCTGCTCTTGTAGCCACAGTATTTATATGGCTGGTCTAGAAAAGTTCCTGGTCAATGGATGTTGATGGTGGGGGATTCGGCAATGGTAATGGTGTTGAATGTCAAGGGGTGGTGGTTTGACTCTCTCTTTTTGGAGATTGTTCTTGTCTGGCGCGAATGTTACTTGCCACTTATCAGCCCAAGCCTGGATGTTGTCCAGGTCTTGTTGCATGCAGGCTCAGACTGCTTCATTATCTGAGGGGTTGCGAATGGAACTGAACACTGTGCAATCATCAGCGAACATCCCCATTTCTGACCTTATGATGGAGGGAAGGTCATTGATGAAGGAGCTGAAGATGGTTGGGCTTAGAACACTGCCCTGAGGAACTCCTGGGGCTGAGATGATTGGCCTCCAACAACCACTACCATCTTCCTTTGTGCGTGGTATGACTCCAGCCACTGGAGAGTTTTCCCCCTGATTCCTATTGGCTTCAATTTTACTAGGGCTCCTTGGTGCCACACTCGGTCAAATGCTGCCTTGATGTCAAGGGCAGTCACTCTCACCTCATCTCTGGAATTCAGCTCATTTGTCCATGTTTGGACCAAGGCTGTAATGAGGTCTGGAGCTGAGTGGTCCTGGCGGAACCCAAATTGAGCATCGCTGAGCAGGTTATTGGTGAGTAAGTGCTGCTTGATAGCACTGTCGACGACACCTTCCATCACTTTGCTGATGATTGAGAGTGGACTGATGGAGTGGTAATTGGCTGGATTGGATTTGTCCTGCTTTTTGTGGACAGGACATAGCTGGGCAATTTTCTACATTGTCAGGTGGATGCCAGTGTTGTTGCTGTACTGGAACAGTTTGGCGAGAGGCACGGCTTGTTCTGGAGCACAAATTCAATCAATCCTCTCTCAACGACCCATCAATCCTCTCTCAACGACCCATCAATCGTCTCTCAACGACCCATCAATCCTCTCCCAACGACCCATCAATCTTCTCCCAACGACCCATCAATCTTCTCTCAACGACCCATCAATCTTCTCTCAACGACCCATCAATCTTCTCTCAACGACCCATCAATCTTCTCTCAACGACCCATCAATCCTCCCTCAACGACCCATCAATCTTCTCTCAATGACCCATCAATCTTCTCTCAATGACCTATCAATCTTCTCCCAACGACCCATCAATCTTCTCTCAACGACCCATCAATCTTCTCTCAATGACCCATCAATCCTCCCTCAATGTCCCAAGTCAGAGTTGCCGTCTTTCGGATGAGACATTAAACTGAGGTCCCATCTGCCCTCTCAGGCTGCTGTAAAAGATCACAAGGCATTGTTTGAGAGTTCTCCCAGGTGTCCTGGTCAATATTTATCCCTCAACCAATATCACTAAGAAATAGATTATCTTGTCATTTATCACATTTCTGTTTGTGGGATTTTGCTGTGCGCAAATTGGCTGCTGCGTTTCCTATATTATAACAGTGACGACACTTCAAAAGTAGTTCATTGGCTGCAAATCACTTTGGGACGTCCTGAGGTTGTGAAAGGCGCTATATAAATGCAAGTCTTTCTTTCTCAGCTGAACATGTTAATCATTTCTCCAAAACTATCCCTGTTGTGATTTCAGGGTCTGAGTCCTGAGCAGTGCCCGAAATTGGTGATTGTAAAGACACAATTGGAAGGTTTAATGAAAGGTTTGAGAGAAATCCTCAGACAGAGCAGTGCTGATCTGAAGGTCAAACATACCCTGCATTCTACACACCAGTTTATTCATGATTTATATCTGGGCCTGATGTCGCCTGTTTAAATTTTAATAAAGTGAAATTGTTTCCACTTGAA
Source organism: Heptranchias perlo (assembly GCF_035084215.1). Classification (NCBI taxonomy): domain Eukaryota; kingdom Metazoa; phylum Chordata; class Chondrichthyes; order Hexanchiformes; family Hexanchidae; genus Heptranchias; species Heptranchias perlo. The sequence goes on along the minus strand of NW_027139902.1, from coordinate 70,224 downwards.
TCTCCAATCATTTCACTTTTCTGATCCTGGGACTGATTGTTTAGCAATTTGCAGAGTGGGGACATTTTCTCCAAACCCAGTACTCAGGACTGAGCGAACATTCCCAAATGCCTCTCCTGCTGCTCCCGAGATTCCCACTCTGGGAATTTCCTTCCTGTTCCGACCGCACTTTGCTGGTTTCATCCTGTAGCTTTGATTTGATTGGATCTGATCGCAGTGTTGCTCAGACTGAACACCCTCGACCTTGTGTGTGTTCCAGGGTCTCGGCTGTTTCTGGACATTCCCAGTTCCTGTGTTTAGGATTCTAAAGGGACTGGATAATGTTGACCATGACCAGCTGTTTCACCTTGTCCAGAACAGTAGAACCCGAGGACACGGCCTGCGCTCGAAGGGGGTCAATTCAAAACTCATCTGTGGGAACAATATTTCAGTGAGCGAGTGGTCAATCTATGGAACAGGTTCCCCAGGAAGACGGTGGGAACAGTTAGTATTGATCCACTCAAATACAAATTACATCGATTTCAGTCAGAAATAATATTTTGTGATCCAGTATCTGAGTAATTTGAGACATGACGTGTGCTGAGTGTAACAGGCTCGGGAGGAACAGGGGACTTTGGACCTATGGTTCCCAAAGCTCTCCCCCACTGGGGGTTTTCCTCATCTCATGTCTGGGTCTGTTGGAGACTCATTGATAGAGATTGATTGCTGTGATTGGTCAATAAAAGGAAAAGAAAGAAAGACTTGTATTTCTGTAGTGCCTTTCACAACCTCAGGACGTCTCAAAGTGCTTTACAGCCAATAAGGTGATTTCTTAAAGTGTAGTCACTGTTGAGATGCAGGAAAAGCAGCAGACAGTTTGAGCACAGCAAGATCCCACAAACAGCAATGTGCTAATGACCAAATAATCTGTTTTAGGTGTTGGTTGAGGGATAAATATTAGTCCAAGACTCCTGCTCTTCTTCAAAGCAGTGCTGTGGGATGTTTTACACCCACCCGAAAGGGCAGATTGGGCCTTGATTTAATATCGCATTTGAAAGACAACACCTCCGACAGTGCAGCACTCCCTCAGTACTCCACTGGCAGTGTCAGCCTAAATTATGTACCCAAGTCTCTGGAGTGGGACTTGAACTCATAAACGGTCTGACCGAGAGATGAGAGTCCAACCCACTGAGCCACACTGACACTGGAGGAAGGAGGTCAAGGATCAAATCTTGGGCCCCCTGCTCTTCCTCATCTGCACATCAATGAACTGGAGTGAGATCAGGAGTTAGGCACCGGAGCAAACACAGATTAACTCAGAACTGAACACGGATTAACTCCGGACTGAACGCGGATTAACTCCGGACCGAACGTGGATTAACTCCGTGTCAGGAGGGAGCCTGACGATCGGAAAGATCCGAGTATTTCCACCACTGAAGGAGCTGCGACAATGAACTGAAGATTGTCCAGATGATGAAGATGGATCAGCTGCCCTGTGATAACAAGGTCCCATCGACAGAGACATTCCCCCTCCCACCGTCACTCACTGGGGAACCTCACACCGTGAAGCAGCAACACGCTGATAGATTGAGGATCACATTAATCCTGCCCAGTCTGGGATTGGGACTCACTCCAGCTGATGGAGGTTCCAGATAGAGCTCGGATCTGACCCAGAGTAAGAACGTTTCAGTGAGGTTAAAGACAAGACAAACTGAGACATTAAACACACACAGTCAAACACTGAGAACACGCCACAAATCAACTCACGTCCTGAATGTTAAAATCAATCCTGTTTTATTCTCATCAATTCTGCACAATAACATTTCAAAACCGACCAGATCCCAGACACAGAAATACACAGAAGTCACAACACGGACACAGGCCATTCGGCCCATCCAGTCCGTGTCGGTGTTTACCCTCCACACGAGCAAATAGTTCCAATCACATTTCCCCCCTGTTCCCACATCACTTCATCCCCTTTCCCTTCATCCACCGATCCAATCTAATCTTCATTGTTGACATAGTTTCTGCCTCAACCACTGACCTCACGACTGTGTGTGAAGAAGTTTCTCCTGCTCTCTCTGACTCTATGAGATATGGGGAGTGGACAGTGATCAGTATGGAGACAGCGAATGGTGAGACAGTCTTTGCACATCCAGCGACAATCAGGGTAGGTTGGAAACTGTCCCCAGAGCTCGTCGTTCAAAGGTCACGGGCAGGATGACAAGCTCCACATTTACAAAATGCAAATAGGGTCACATTCGGGTCCCGACCCTCCCAGTAATTAGTGGGCCGTGGACTATCGCAGAGTGAAAAGAGCAGTCAGAGTATTTCCCTCCCTTCATATCCTGCCCAGCAGACAGAAACATCAATATAAGGTCATCACCGTCCCCATCTCCCTCTGACAGCCGCTCCCTGGTGACTAACCCGCCATCACTGATGGGCTTGGACTTTACTTCAAACAACACACAGACGTCAATAAGATTTTCTTCCACTTCTCTCGCTCGCCTGCCTCTATCAGCAAGCAACTCCCAAACTCTGCTCACATCTTCCTCTCCCCACTCACCCCCTCCTCCCCTCCTCAGCTCCTCCCCATCCCTTTTTCTCACTCCCTCGCTCTCTCCCCTCACCTGGCAGGTTCCAAGTTTGCTTCCCCTTTAATATTTCAGTAAAGGGGCCCCTGAAAGGTCCTGACTGACCCCCGGGGAACCTCCTGAACCTTTTCTTCCTCGTTCCCCAGCAGACAAGGAGGGACATCTTCCCATCACAGTCAACAAACAAACCATCCCATCACCGGGCAGGAAGAGATCTGGAAACAGCTGCTCGGAGCAAGTTGGGAAGAGGTTTGTGTCGATGGAATTGAAGCAAAAATCAGCCCAAGTCCCCGAGTTTGTCTCCCCATAAATGAGAGCAAATGGCACCGAGCTGATTCCTGATCCTCACTGGGAGAAGGTGCAGACTCTGAATATTATTTAAATTGCCGTTATTCTGCCCGTTATTATTCACAGTCTGGGAATGCAAGTGTCACAAACTGAACGACAAACTCATCAACTCATCCCCAATCAACCAGTGTGATGGAAACTCCAAACAAAACCCTTAATAAACAGATCATTCATTATGGAAATCATTCACTCAGAAATCCTCATCGCCGAGAGTAATCTCCACAAACCACATCACACTGTATATTATGGTCTGGGTCCAGTTTCAGTGTGTTGTGTGTCAGTACTGAGGGAGTGCTGCACTGTCGGAGGGTCAGTACTGAGGGAGGGCTGCACTGTCAGAGGGTCAGTACTGAGGGAGTGCTACACTGTCGGAGGGTCAGTACTGAGGGAGTGCTACACTGTTGGAGGGTCAATACTGAGGGAGTGCTGCACTGTCGGAGGGTCAGTACTGAGGGAAGGCTGCACTGTCGGAGGGTCAGTACTGAGGGAGTGCTGCACTGTCGGATGGTCAGTACTGAGGGAGTGCTGCACTGTCGGATGGTCAGTACTGAGGGAGTGCTGCACTGTCGGAGGGTCAGCACTGAGGGAGTGCTGCACTGTCGGAGGGTCAGTACTGAGGGAGTGCTGCACTGTCGGAGGGTCAGTACTGAGGGAGTGCTGCACTGTCGGAGGGTCAGTACTGAGGGAGTGCTGCACTGTCGGAGGGTCAGTACTGAGGGAGTGCTGCACTGTCGGAGGGTCAGTACTGAGGGAGTGCTGCACTGTCGGAGGGTCAGTACTGAGGGAGTTCTGCCCTGTTGGAGGGTCAGCACTGAGGGAGTGCTGCACTGTCAGAGGTGCTATTTTTCAGATGAGATATTGAACTGAGGACACTTCTGCCCTCTCAGGTGGACATAAAATATCCCATGGTACGATTTCAAAGAAAAACAGGAGCGTTCTCCCCGGTGTCCTGGGGCCAATATTTTTTCCTCAACCAACACCTAAGAACAGATGATGTGGCCATTTATCACATTGCTGTTTGTGGGATCTTGCTGTGTACAAATTGGCTGCTGCATTTTCTGCATCACAACAGTGACTACACTTCAAAATTATTTCATTGTCTGTAAAGTGTTTTGGGACGTCCGGAGTTGGTGAAAGGTGATATATAAATGCAGGTCTTTCTTTTAACACTGACCAGAAACTCCCCACATCTCTGCAGTTTCCTTTTTAAATCACATTTTCTCTCTCAATTTCCTCCTTATAAATCAGCCTCGGAACAAGCTTGTTCTCCATTCGCTGATTCAGGACTGGGACGGCCAATAATTAGATCACCGTCATAAAAAATTAAATAGCTTTTACCAAGAATAATTATCAGGATGAAATAATTACTGGAATTCAATGAGGGGATAATGTATTTATGGATTTCAGTGTGATCAATAAAATGGTCAGGATAACAGATACTGCCCCTTAAGACATTATTGTAAATATTAGTCAACTTAAACCTCAGTGAATCAGAATTAAGATCAATACTTGAATTTAATTAAACTGTTCAGTTTCAGCACTGTGATTTTATCTAATGCGGTTTAAATGTTATTTACATTCATTTGTGATATTCTTTGATGCTCATTAAAGTTAAATATTCTTGACCTTTTGCTAATAACAGTTGCTATTCTTCATAATCCCAAATTCCCACCTGTTTCCCGAATCACAGGTGGACGGGAGCAGGTTTACTGATCACTGGGCCCATCAGACAGAGACAAAGAGATAATGGGAATTGGTTCCATTTCTTTCATTCATTCTGGGGATGTGGGTGTCGCTGGCAAGGCCGGCATTTATTGCCCATCCCTAGTCGCCCTGAGAAGGTGGTGCTGGGCCTTCTTCTTGAACCACTGGTAGCGGGTTTCATAAAACTGAATGTCTCGCTCGGCCACTTCAGAGGGAGGTTAAGAGTCAACCACGTTGGTGTGGGACTGGAGTCACAAAAAGGCCCAGACCGAGTAAGGACGGCAGGTTTCCTTCCCTAAAGGACATTAGTGAACCAGTTGGGCTTTTATGAAAATCCGACAGCTTCATGATCACTTTTACTGAGACCGGATTTTTATTAAGCAAATAATTCAGGCTGACACATCAGTGTAGTACTGAGGGAGTGCTGCACTGTCGGAGGGTCAGTACTGAGGGAGCGCTGCACCATCGGAGGGTCAGTACTGATGGAGAGCTGCACTGTCGGAGTTGCTGTATTTCAGATGAGACGTTAATCCCAGGCCCTGTCTGCCCTCTCAGGGTGCTGTAAAAGATCACATGACATTGTTTGGGAGTTCTCCACGGTGTCCTGGGCCAATATTTATCTCTCAACCAACAAAACTAAGAAACAGTTTATCTGATCATTTATCTCATTTCTGTTTGTGGGATCTTGCTGTGCGCAAATTGTTTCCTGCATTACAACAGTGACTGCACTTCAAAAGTAGTTCATTGGCTGTAAATCACTTTGGGATGTCCTGAGGTTGTGAAAGGCACTATGTAAATACAAGTCTTTCTTTCTTAGCTGAACATGTTAATCATTTCTCCAAAACTATCCCTGTTGTGATTTCAGGGTCTGAGTCCTGAGCAGTGCCAGAAATTGGTGATTGTAGAGACACAATTGGAAGGTTTAATGAAAGGTTTGAGAGAAATCCTCAGACAGAGCAGTGCTGATCTGAAGGTCAAACATACCCTGCATTCCACACACCAGTTTATTCATTATTTATATCTGGGCCTGATGTCGCCTGTTTAAATTTTAATAAAGTGAAATTGTTTCCACTTGAATCTCCAATCATTTCACTTTTCTGATCCTGGGACTGATTGTTTAGCAATTTGCAGAGTGGGGACATTTTCTCCAAACCCAGTACTCAGGACTGAGCGAACATTCCCAAATGTCTCTCCTGCTGCTCCTGAGATTCCCACTCCGGGAATTTCCTTCCTGTTCCGACCGCACTTTGCTGGTTTCATCCTGTAGCTTTGATTTGATTGGATCTGATCGCAGTGTTGCTCAGACTGAACCCCCTCGACCTTGTGTGTGTTCCAGTGTCTCGGCTGTTTCTGGACATTCCCAGTTCCTGTGTTTAGGATTCTAAAGGGACTGGATAATGTCGACCATGACCAGCTGTTTCACCTTGTCCAGAACAGTAGAACCCGAGGACACGGCCTGCGCTCGAAGGGGGTCAATTCAAAACTCATCTGTGGGAACAATATTTCAGTGAGCGAGTGGTCAATCTATGGAACAGGTTCCCCAGGGAGACGGTGGGAACAGTTAGTATTGATTCACTCAAATACAAATTACATCGATTTCATTCAGAAATAATATTTTGTGATCCAGTATCTGAGTAATTTGAGACATGACGTGTGCTGAGTGTAACAGGCTCGGGAGGAACAGGGGACTTTGAACCTATGGTTCCCAAACAGCAATGAGATAATGACCAGATCATCTGTTTTAGTGAGGACAGTGGGGAGAACTCTCCTGCTCTTCATTGAAATAATGGCCGGGGAATCGTTAACATCCACCTGAGGGGGCAAACGGGGCCTCGGTTTAAATTCTCATTCAACAGACAGCACAGCACTCGCTCAGCACTGCCCCTCCGACAGCGCAGCGCTCCCTCAGTACTGACCCTCCGACAGTGCCGCGCTCCCTCAGTACTGACCCTCCGACAGTGCCGCGCTCCCTCAGTACTGACCCTCCGACAGTGCCGCGCTCCCTCAGTACTGACCCTCCGACAGTGCCGCGCTCCCTCAGTACTGCATTGAAGTTTCAGTCTGGATTATGAGCTCACGTCTCTCGAGTGGAGATAATAACTGGTGATTATGGGATGTTATACCTGGTGATTATGGGATGTTACACCTGGTGATTATGGGATGTTACACCTGGTGATTATGGGATGTTTTCCTGGTGATTATGGGATGTTACACCTGGTGATTATGGGATGTTACACCTGGTGATTATGGGATGTTTTCCTGGTGATTATGGGATGTTACACCTGGTGATTATGGGATGTTTTCCTGGTGATTATGGGATGTTACACCTGGTGATTATGGGATGTCATACCTGGGGATTATGGGATGTTATACCTGGTGATTATGGGATGTCATACCTGGGGATTATGGGATGTTATACCTGGGGATTATGGGATGTTATACCTGGGGATTATGTGATGTTATACCTGGTGATTATGGTCATGTTATACCTGGTGATTATGGGATGTTATACCTGGGGATTATGGGATGTTATACCTGGTGATTATGTGATGTTTTCCTGGTGATTATGGGATGTTATACCTGGTGATTATGTGATGTTATACCTGGTGATTATGGGATGTTTTCCTGGTGATTATGGGATGTTATACCTGGTGATTATGGGATGTTATACCTGGTGATTATAGGATGTCACACCTGGTGATTATGGGATGTTATACCTGGTGATTATAGGATGTCACACCTGGTGATTATGGGATGTTATACCTGGGGATTATGGGATGTTTTCCTGGTGATTATGGGATGTTACACCTGGTGATTATGGGATGTTACACCTGGGGATTATGGGATGTTATACCTGGGGATTATGGGATGTTACACCTGGTGATAATGGGATGTTATACCTGGTGATTATGGGATGTTTTCCTGGTGATTATGGGATGTTACACCTGGTGATTATGGGATGTTTCACCTGGTGATTATGGGATGTTATCCCTGGGGATTATGGGATGTTATACCTGGTGATTATGGGATGTCATACCTGGTGATTATGGGATGTTACACCTGGTGATTATGGGATGTCACACCTGGTGATTATGGGATGTTATACCTGGTGATTATGGGATGTTATACCTGGGGATTATGGGATGTTCTACCTGGTGATTATGGGATGTTATACCTGGGGATTATGGGATGTTACACCTGGTGATTATGGGATGTTATACCTGGGGATTATGGGATGTTACACCTGGGGATTATGGGATGTTATACCTGGTGATTATGGGATGTTACACCTGGGGATTATGGGATGTTACACCTGGGGATTATGGGATGTTACACCTGGGGATTATGGGATGTTTTCCTGGTGATTATGGGATGTTTTCCTGGTGATTATGGGATGTTATACCTGGTGATTATGGGATGTTTTCCTGGTGATTATGGGATGTTATACCTGGGGATTATGGGATGTTATACCTGGGGATTATGGGATGTCATACCTGGTGATTATGGGATGTTACACCTGGTGATTATGGGATGTCATACCTGGTGATTATGGGATGTCATACCTGGTGATTATGGGATGTTATACCTGGGGATTATGGGATGTTTTCCTGGTGATTTTAGGATGTTATACCTGGGGATTATGGGATGTTGTACCTGGTGATTATGGGATGTTGTACCTGGTGATTATGGGATGTTATACCTGGGGATTATGGGATGTTTTCCTGGTGATTATGGGATGTTTTCCTGGTGATTATGGGATGTTATACCTGGTGATTATGGGATGTTTTCCTGGTGATTATGGGATGTTTTCCTGGTGATTATGGGATGTTATACCTGGTGATTATGGGATGTTCTACCTGGTGATTATGGGATGTTTTCCTGGTGATTATGTGATGTTATACCTGGTGATTATGGGATGTTTTCCTGGTGATTATGGGATGTTATACCTGGGGATTATGGGATGTTATACCTGGTGATTATGGGATGTTATACCTGGGGATTATGGGATGTTACACCTGGGGATTATGGGATGTTATACCTGGGGATTATGGGATGTTTTCCTGGTGATTATGGGATGTTATACCTGGGGATTATGGGATGTTTTCCTGGTGATTATGGGATGTTATACCTGGGGATTATGGGATGTTTTCCTGGTGATTATGGGATGTTATACCTGGGGATTATGGGATGTTATACCTGGTGATTATGGGATGTTATACCTGGGGATTATGGTCATGTTATACCTGGTGATTATGGGATGTTATACCTGGGGATTATGGGATGTTTTCCTGGTGATTATGGGATGTTATAACTGGTGATTATGGGATGTTATACCTGGGGATTATGGGATGTTTTCCTGGTGATTATGGGATGTTATACCTGGTGATGATGGGATGTTGTACCTGGTGATTATGGGATGTTATACCTGGGGATTATGGGATGTTTTCCTGGTGATTATGGGATGTTTTCCTGGGGATTATGGGATGTTATACCTGGGGATTATGGGATGTTATACCTGGGGATTATGGGATGTTTTCCTGGTGATTTTAGAATGTTATACCTGGGGATTATGGGATGTTATACCTGGTGATTATGGGATGTTATACCTGGGGATTATGGGATGTTTTCCTGGGGATTATGGGATGTTATACCTGGTGATTATGGGATGTTATACCTGGTGATTATGGGATGTTATACCTGGTGATTATGGGATGTTTTCCTGGGGATTATGGGATGTTATACCTGGGGATTATGGGATGTTTTCCTGGTGATTATGGGATGTTATACCTGGTGATTATGGGATGTTATACCTGGTGATTATGGGATGTTTTCCTGGTGATTATGGGATGTTATACCTGGGGATTATGGGATGTTATACCTGGTGATTATAGGATGTTTTCCTGGTGATTATGGGATGTTATACCTGGTGATTATGGGATGTTATACCTGGGGATTATGGGATGTTTTCATGGTGATTATGGGATGTTATACCTGGTGATTATGGGATGTTATACCTGGGGATTATGGGATGTTATACCTGGTGATTATGGGATGTTATACCTGGGGATTATGGTCATGTTATACCTGGTGATTATGGGATGTTATACCTGGGGATTATGGGATGTTTTCCTGGTGATTATGGGATGTTATACCAGGTGATTATGGGATGTTATACCTGGGGATTATGGGATGTTTTCCTGGTGATTATGGGATGTTATACCTGGTGATTATGGGATGTTTTCCTGGTGATTATGGGATGTTATACCTGGGGATTATGGGATGTTTTCCTGGTGATTATGGGATGTTATACCTGGTGATTATGGGATGTTTTCCTGGTGATTATGGGATGTTATACCTGGTGATTATGGGATGTTTTCCTGGTGATTATGGGATGTTCTAACTGGTGATTATGGGATGTTATACCTGGTGATTATGGGATGTTTTCCTGGTGATTATGTGATGTTATACCTGGTGATTATGGGATGTTATACCTGGTGATTATGGGATGTTTTCCCTGGTGATTATGGGATGTTATACCTGGGGATTATGGGATGTTTTCCTGGTGATTATGGGATGTTATACCTGGGGATTATGGGATGTTATACCTGGTGATTATGGGATGTTATACCTGGGGATTATGGGATGTTTTCCTTGTGATTATGGGATGTTATACCTGGTGATTATGGGATGTTTTCCTGGTGATTATGGGATGTTTTTCCTGGGGATTCTGGGATGTTGTACCTGGTGATTATGGGATGTTATACCTGGTGATTGTGGGATGTTATACCTGGTGATTATGGGATGTTTTCCTGGTGATTATGGGATGTTTTCCTGGTGATTATGGGATGTTTTCCTGGTGATTATGGGATGTTATACCTGGTGATTATGGGATGTTTTCCTGGTGATTATGGGATGTTCTACCTGGTGATTATGGGATGTTTTCCTGGTGATTATGGGATGTTGTACCTGGTGATTATGGGATGTTTCCCTGGTGATTATGGGATGTTATACCTGCTGATTATGGGATGTTTTCCTGGTGACTATGGGATGTTATACCTGGGGATTATGGGATGTTTCCCTGGGGATTATGGGATGTTTTCCTGGTGATTATGGGATGTTATACCTGGTGATTATGGGATGTTTTCCTGGTGATTATGGGATGTTACACCTGGTGATTATGGGATGTTTTACCTGGGGATTATGGGATGTTTTCCTGGTGATTATGGGATGTTATACCTGGTGATTATGGGATGTTTTCCTGGTGATTATGGGATGTTATACCTGGTGATTATGGGATGTTTCCCTGGGGATTATGGGATGTTTTCCTGGTGATTATGGGATGTTTTCCTGGTGATTATGGGATGTTATACCTGGGGATTATGGGATGTTTCCCTGGGGATTATGGGATGTTTTCCTGGTGATTATGGGATGTTATACCTGGTGATTATGGGATGTTTTCCTGGTGATTATGGGATGTTATACCTGGTGATTATGGGATGTTTTACCTGGGGATTATGGGATGTTTTCCTGGTGATTATGGGATGTTATACCTGGTGATTATGGGATGTTTTCCTGGTGATTATGGGATGTTATACCTGGTGATTATGGGATGTTTCCCTGGGGATTATGGGATGTTTTCCTGGTGATTATGGGATGTTATACCTGGTGATTATGGGATGTTTTCCTGGTGATAATGGGATGTTACACCTGGTGATTATAGGATGTTATACCTGGGGATTATGGGATGTTTTCCTGGTGATTATGGGATGTTATACCTGGTGATTATGGGATGTTTTCCTGGTGATTATGGGATGTTATACCTGGGGATTATGGGATGTTATACCTGGTGATTATGGGATGTTTTCCTGGTGATTATGGGATGTTTTCCTGGTGATTATGGGATGTTATACCTGGTGATTATGGGATGTTATACCTGGGGATTATGGGATGTTTTCCTGGTGATTATGGGATGTTATACCTGGTGATTATGGGATGTTTTCCTGGTGATTATGGGATGTTGTACCTGGTGATTATGGGATGTTGTACCTGGTGATTATGGGATGTTTTCCTGGTGATTATGGGATGTTTTCCTGGTGATTATGGGATGTTATACCTGGTGATTATGGGATGTTATACCTGGTGATTATGGGATGTGATACTTGGGGATTATGGGATGTTATACCCGGTGATTATGGGATGTTATACCCGGTGATTATGGGATGTTATACCTGGTGATTATGGGATGTTATACCTGGGGATTATGGGATGTTATACCTGGGGATTATGGGATGTTATAACCGGGGATTATGGGATGTTATACCTGGGGATTATGGGATGTTATACCTGGTGATTATGGTCATGTTATCCCTGGTGATTATGGGATGTTATACCCGGTGATTATGGGATGTTATACCTGGTGATTATGGGATGTTATACCCGGTGATTATGGGATGTTATACCCGGTGATTATGGGATGTTATACCTGGTGATTATGGGATGTTATACCTGGTGATTATGGGATGTTATACCTGGGGATTATGGTCATGTTGTACCTGGTGATTATGGGATGTTATACCTGGTGATTATGGTCATGTTTCCCTGGTGATTATGGGATGTTATACCTGGGGATTATGGGATGTTATACCCGGTGATTATGGGATGTTATACCTGGTGATTATCGTCATGTTTCCCTGGTGATTATGGGATGTTATACCTGGGGATTATGGGATGTTATACCTGGTGATTATGGGATGTTATACCTGGGGATTATGGGATGTTATACCTGGTGATTATGGGATGTTATACCTGGGGATTATGGGATGTTATACCCGGTGATTATGGGATGTTATACCTGGGGATTATGGGATGTTATACTTGGGGATTATGGGATGATATACCTGGGGATTATGGGATGTTATACCTGGGGATTATGGGATGTTTTACCTGGTGATTATGGGATGTTATACCTGGGGATTATGGGATGTTATACCTGGGGATTATGGTCATGTTTCCCTGGTGATTATGGGATGTTATACCTGGGGATTATGGGATGTTATACCTGGTGATTATGGGATGTTATACCTGGGGATTATGGGATGTTATACCTGGTGATTATGGGATGTTATACCTGGTGATTATGGGATGTTATACCTGGTGATAATGGTCATGTTTCCCTGGTGATTATGGGATGTTATACCTGGTGATTATGGGATGTTATACCCGGTGATTATGGGATGTTATACCTGGTGATGATGGGATATTATACCTGGTGATTATGGGATGTTATACCTGGTGATTATGGGATGTTATACCCGGGGATTATGGGATGTTATACCCGGGGATTATGGGATGTTATACCTGGTGATTATGGGATGTTATACCCGGGGATTATGGGATGTTATACCTGGGGATTATGGGATGTTATACCTGGGGATTATGGGATGTTGTACCTGGTGATTATGGGATGTTATACCTGGGGATTATGGGATGTTTTCCTGGTGATTATGGGATGTTATACCTGGTGATTATGGGATGTTTTCCTGGTGATTATGGGATGTTATACCTGGTGATTATGGGATGTTATACCTGGGGATTATGGGATGTTATAACTGGTGATTATGGGATGTTATAACTGGTGATTATGGGATGTTTTCCTGGTGATTATGGGATGTTATACCTGGGGATTATGGGATGTTATACCTGGGGATTATGGGATGTTATAACTGGTGATTATGGGATGTTATACCTGGGGATTATGGGATGTTATACCTGGTGATTATGGTCATGTTATACCTGGTGATTATGGGATGTTATACCTGGGGATTATGGGATGTTATACCTGGTGATTATGGGATGTTTTCCTGGTGATTATGGGATGTTATACCTGGTGATTATGGGATGTTATACCTGTGGATTATGGGATGTTTTCCTGGTGATTATGGGATGTTATACCTGGTGATTATGGGATGTTTTCCTGGTGATTATGGGATGTTATTCCTGGTGATTATGGGATGTTATACCTGGTGATTATGGGATGTTTTCCTGGTGATTATGGGATGTTTTCCTGGTGATTATGGGATGTTATACCTGGTTATTATGGGATGTTATACCTGGTGATTATGGGATGTTTTCCTGGTGATTATGGGATGTTATACCTGGTGATTATGGGATGTTATACCTGGGGATTATGGGATGTTATACCTGGTGATTATGGGATGTTATACCTGGTGATTATGGGATGTTATACCTGGGGATTATGGGATGTTATACCTGGGGATTATGGGATGTTTTTCCCGGTGATTATGGGATGTTATACCTGGGGATTATGGGATGTTATACCTGGGGATTATGGGATGTTATACCCGGGGATTATGGGATGTTATACCTGGGGATTATGGGATGTTATATCTGGTGATTATGGTCATGTTATACCTGGTGATTATGGGATGTTATACCTGGTGATTATGGGATGTTATACCTGGGGATTATGGGATGTTATACCTGGTGATTATGGGATATTATACCTGGGGATTATGGGATGTTATATCTGGGGATTATGGGATGTTATGCCTGGGGATTATGGGATGTTATACCTGGGGATTATGGGATGTTATACCCGGTGATTATGGGATGTTATACCTGGGGATTATGGGATGTTATACCTGGTGATTATGGTCATGTTATACCTGGTGATTATGGGATGTTATACCTGGTGATTATGGGATGTTATACCCGGTGATTATGGGATGTTATACCTGGTGATTATGGGATGTTATACCCGGTGATTATGGGATGTTATACCTGGTGATTATGGGATGTTATACCTGGTGATTATGGGATGTTATACCTGGGGATTATGGTCATGTTGTACCTGGTGATTATGGGATGTTATACCTGGTGATTATGGTCATGTTTCCCTGGTGATTATGGGATGTTATACCTGGGGATTATGGGATGTTATACCCGGTGATTATGGGATGTTATACCTGGTGATTATCGTCATGTTTCCCTGGTGATTATGGGATGTTATACCTGGGGATTATGGGATGTTATACCTGGTGATTATGGGATGTTATACCTGGGGATTATGGGATGTTATACCTGGGGATTATGGTCATGTTTCCCTGGTGATTATGGGATGTTATACCTGGGGATTATGGGATGTTATACCCGCTGATTATGGGATGTTATACCTGGGGATTATGGGATGTTATACTTGGGGATTATGGGATGATATACCTGGGGATTATGGGATGTTATACCTGGGGATTATGGGATGTTTTACCTGGTGATTATGGGATGTTATACCTGGGGATTATGGGATGTTATACCTGGGGATTATGGTCATGTTTCCCTGGTGATTATGGGATGTTATACCTGGGGATTATGGGATGTTATACCTGGTGATTATGGGATGTTATACCTGGGGATTATGGGATGTTATACCTGGGGATTATGGGATGTTATACCTGGTGATTATGGGATGTTATACCTGGTGATTATGGGATGTTATACCTGGTGATTATGGTCATGTTTCCCTGGTGATTATGGGATGTTATACCTGGTGATTATGGGATGTTATACCTGGTGATTATGGGATGTTATACCCGGTGATTATGGGATGTTATACCTGGGGATTATGGGATGTTATACCCGGGGATTATGGGATGTTATACCTGGGGATTATGGGATGTTATATCTGGTGATTATGGTCATGTTATACCTGGTGATTATGGGATGTTATACCTGGTGATTATGGGATGTTATACCTGGTGATTATGGGATGTTATACCTGGTGATTATGGGATGTTATACCTGGGGATTATGGGATGTTATACCTGGTGATTATGGGATATTATACCTGGGGATTATGGGATGTAATATCTGGGGATTATGGGATGTTATACCTGGGGATTATGGGATGTTATACCTGGTGATTATGGTCATGTTTCCCTGGGGATTATGGGATGTTATACCTGGTGATTATGGGATGTTATACCTGGGGATTATGGGATGTTATACCTGGTGATTATGGGATGTTATACCTGGTGATTATGGGATGTTATATCTGGGGATTATGGGATGTTATACCTGGTGATTATGGGATGTTATACCTGGTGATTATGGTCATGTTATACCTGGTGATTATGGGATGTTATACCTGGTGATTATGGGATGTTATACCTGGTGATTATGGGATGTTATACCTGGGGATTATGTGATGTTATACCTGGTGATTCTGGTCATGTTTCCCTGGTGATTATGGGATGTTATACCTGGTGATTATGGGATGTTATACCTGGTGATTATGGGATGTTATACCTGGTGATTATGGTCATGTTTCCCTGGTGATTATGGGATGTTATACCTGGTGATTATGGGATGTTATACCTGGGGATTATGGGATGTTATACCTGGTGATTATGGGATGTTATACCTGGGGATTATGGGATGTTATACCTGGTGATTATGGGATGTTATACCTGGGGATTATGGGATGTTATATCTGGTGATTATGGGATGTTATACCTGGTGATTATGGGATGTCCATGCACTGGATGTGAGAGTCTCGGCCCAGTCCAGCCTGATGCTGATGCTGATTTCCCAGTAATTCCTTGTTGTGGACACACTGTTTCGCTCAGCTTCTGTCACCAGTCACATCCTTATAATCTTCCTCATTGGATCCTGTCCCACTAATTATTCATCAAGTGCCCAGTGGAACAGAAGGAGATTGCAAGAGGCCGCCTGCAATTTCTACGGCCTGGATGAGTCCGTGTTTCATATGTTCAGAGGGTGTGGGAGGCTGCAGCCCCTGTTCCCCTATTTAGGGGGGCTGCTCCTCAAGTTCTGGCTGCACTTCAGTCCCACGCTCCTGATCTGTGACCACCCGGTGAGGGGGTGGGGTGGGGGGTGCAGGTGGGTGGTCGTCCTCGTGGGTCTGCTCCTGGGCCTGTCCAAGGTGGCTGTCCACAGGTCCAGGCTGGTTGCGGTCCGTGGGGGCGGTCGCTCCGACTGTCTGCCTCTCTTCCGTGGAATTCTCCGTGCCTGGGTGGCCCTGGAGAGGGAGCACGCGGTGTCTGCCGGTAGACTTGAGGCTTTCCGCGACCGGTGGGCACCGCAGGGGCTGGAGTGCATCCTGGATCGATGTAATAAAATTGCTATTTTGGGTTTATTGATTTACTGCACATCAAAACACACCCGAACCCCCTCCTCCCTCTTATAAAAGGGGGGGCCTAAAAACAAAAAAGGAAAAAAACTAGACGAGCCTCACTTATAAAAGGGGGGCCGAAACACTCAAAAAACCTGCTCACACCCACCTGACAGAGCAGAGTTCAGAGCAGCTCAGAACAGAAATAATAAAAAGGAGCTCGCAATCTGCCAATCCTCTTATTATCCGATCCGATGTATAATTAGACCCGGTCGCCTTTGTTGAACCAGCAGAGATTTTCTCCAGTGAGATGTCTGATTTCCAGCCATTATCCTGAAGTGAAGACTTTATTTGATTTTCTATTGTTCTGCATTTTCCTGGATTCTGTGCTTCACAGAGAATGGTTTAAGGAGGATTTGTCTGCCGTACACAGTATGTGTTTTAGCCCAGCTCCATTCTGGCGAGATCAGTGTTACTTTAATGAGTCTGTTGTTTAAAGATTCTCCTCACTGTTACGAGGAATTAATTGCGCTCAGTGTGACCTTTCACCTCTCCCAGGGTAACAGGCGGGAGCTGAACACGAACTGTTTCTGGACACACTGAAAATAAATATAAATAAACCCCGTGATTCAGATATAACGAGTGAGCAATTTCACTGAGAGAGGATTCATAGGAACAGGAGGAGGCCATTCAGCCCCTCGAGCCTGTTCCCCATTCAATTAGATCATGTCTGATCTGTACCTCAACCCCATTTACCCTCCTTTGCTCCGTATCCCTCGATACCCTCACCCAACAAAAATCTATCGATCTCAGTCTTGAAAGCTCCAATTGACCCCCAGCATCCACAGCCTTTTGGGGGAGAGAGTTCCAGATTTCCACTCCCCTTTGTGTGAAAAAGTACATCCTGATTTCACCCCTGAACGGCCGAGCTCTAATTTTAAGATTATTCCCCCTTGTTCTGGACTCTCCCACCAGAGGATATAATTTCTCTCCATCGACCCTATCGAATCCTTTTAACATTTTAAACACCTCGATTAGATCATCGTTTAATCTTCTAAACTCGAGGGAATACAAGCCGAGTCTGTGCAACCTGTCCTCATAATTTAACCCTTTAACCCTGGACCAGTGAAGTGAGGCCGAGATCACAGGACAAATCACCCCCAGTTTCCCATGAAATGTCTGTAGTGAGATGTCTGCCCCGGTAACACCGTTTTGTACAAGTCTGGGATGTTTCTGAGCTGCCCCAACAATCACCTGCCGTATATCTCGTCAGTGTCTCAAACAGTGAGAAGGACCATCTCCCCTTCCATTTAAAAGGCTTCCCAGTGATGAGTTGACAGAGTGCGGTCTCACATATTTGTGTTGTGATCACAAGCTGCAGGTATTTTATATCAAGAACCACGGCCCTGCCTCACAGAAAGAGATCAGCTCGCAATCAGCTCGAGGATAAGATTCACTCAATCTCCACACAATGGGGGTTTGGTTCCAACATTCACCGTTTATCACCGTTAATGGAGTCTCTTTCTCAAAACTTAGCTTGAGGACAAACTCCCACAGGAGGATCTGAATGTGATTCGTTAGGAAGTAAAATTAATGCCTGTGGGGAATGTTGAGTCAGGTTAGGTAATGTTTCCCAGGACTCAGTCATCAGTCAAAGCCCAAAAGGAGGTTCCCAGCTCTAAAGGAGTGAGTTTACATGTGTTCACAAGATGAGTATATCACTTCCCCAGGACAAAGCAGTGAGATCGGCACCCCACCCACCTTAAACACCCACTCCCACCTTAAACACCCACTCCCACCCACCTTAAACACCCACTCCCACCTTGAACACCCACTCCCACCCCCACTTTAAACACCCACTCCCTCCCCCACCTTAAACACCCACTCCCACCTTAAACACCCACTCCCACCCACCTTAAACACCCACTCCCACCTTGAACACCCACTCCCTCCCCCACCTTAAACACCCACTCCCACCTTAAACACCCACTTCCTCCCCCACCTTAAACACCCACTCCCACCCCCACCTTAAACACCCACTCCCACCCCCACCTTAAACACCCACTCCCTCCCCCACCTTAAACACCCACTCCCTCCCCCACCTTAAACACCCACTCCCTCCCCCACCTTAAACACCCACTCCCTCCCCCACCTTAAACACCCACTCCCTCCCCCACCTTAAACACCCGCTCCCTCCCCCACCTTAAACACCCGCTCCCTCCCCTACCTGAAAGGTGGAAGTAGATTCAATAATAACTTTCAAAAGGGAATTGGATCAATACTTGAAAGGAAAAAATTTGCAGGCCTGCGGGGAAAGAGCGGGGGAGTGGGACTAATTGATAGCTCGTTCAAAGAGCCAGCCCAGGTACGATGGGCCGATTGGCCTCCTCCTGTGCTGTATCATTCTATGATTCTATGATTGTCACCTGATTGCTGAGTTGTATTTCCGTTCTGATGAATTCTTTCCTCTCTGTTTATTCCTGGGGCACAATCTCAGGCCGATTATTGATGATGTAAAGTATATTGAATGAACCATTCTATTGCCGTCGTATTATCAGTGCGTTGTGAAAGATCAGAATCAGGTTGAATGTGACTCTCAGCAGGAGCCAGGCATTGGATGAATAATGCAGCTCCTTCACTCCCAGTGAGGGACACAGACAGATAATCAGCAGCTCCTCATCCCCGCATCATTTATCTCCATTCCTGCTCTTTAAAGGAGAAACCCGGTGAGAATTGCCCACATTTTATTTTTCTGAACTTAGATTTAGCATAAAATTGATTTGTGAATGTAAAATATTGAGAGGAGACGATTTAAATGAGGAATAATTTATTTTCACTGGAGAGAATCAGACTGAGAGATGATCTGATACAAATCTTTAAAGATCTGGATAAACGGCGTCGAATCAAACAGCACAGTAGGAGGCCATTCGGCCCATCGTGCCTGTGCCGGCTCTTTGAAAGATCTCTCCAATGAGTCCCACTCCCCCGCTCTTTCCCCGTAGCCCTGCGAGTTTCTCCTTTCCAGGTTTCCGACCTTCTTCCCTTGACTGCAGCCTCCGCAGTGCGAACCCCTCAGTGGTTTGCCTGGAACTTACGATCACCCACGTGGCCGGTCGTTACTGATGTTGATCGTGGGCCTGGATCTGGAGGTGACTGGTCTCCGTCCGTCTTCACCTGACTGCAGCCTCCACGTGCTGCTCTTGTACCTTCTTATAGTGTTCCAGTCACGCAAACCCCCACCTGGGCCTCGTCCGTGGTTTCAGCGATCAATCTGTTGGATTGTTTCACATTCACACCTCTTCATCGGGGCATCTCGGTGATTCAAAACTCCTTAGTTGGTGCAGAGCTGTGAGGCGGAGAGACAACTCCTCATCTCCTCCCCACTCCCTCCACAGTGTCAGGACAATGCGGGATTCCTCACAGTGATGAGCCCTCAGCTCACAGCATTGTTTAGGTGTGAAAGGCCTTCCGTTCTTGTCCGAGACTGAGCGTGGCTCAGAGGCTCAGTTTGATTCGACATTGTCTCGATGTTAATGTGTCTTCACCAGGGGATCATTGTTTGATGTAAATGAGTCTCTGAAACTGACCGTGGGCTGGAGTCTCTTTGACTGGGACCTGGGGTTAACTGTTTCATATCTCACAGCCTGTTTCATGTCGTGCAGTTTGACAGTGTTTTTACAGTATTTCCCATATTTGTGGTCTTACACTGGGGAGCACTCAGTCCCATCGTCTGTTTCTGCTTCAGATTTCCAACATCTGCAGTTTTTTTGCTCCTTTAAAGTGAAGCTGGATAAACACGAGAGAGAAAGGAATAGAAGGATATGCTGATAGGGTGAGATGAAGAGGGGAGGGAGGAGGCTCGTGTGGAGAATCAACACCGGCATGGACCAGTTGGGCCGAATGGCCGAATGAACCTTCTCTGTTCCAATGAAAAGAGGCCCAGGGTCTCTGGTCTCTCCTCATGATTCAAAACCTCTCATTTCCAGGAGCAGCTCAGTGACTCTCTCCTGCACCCTCTCTGTGGCCTTGACATCCATCCTAAAGTGTGTCAGTCGTGTCTCAGTGGGCAGCACTCCCGCCTCTGAGTCAGAAGGTCGTGGGTTCTAGTCCCACTCCAGAAACTTGAGCCCATAATCCAGGCTGACACTCCCAGTGCAGTACTGAGGGAAGGTCAGTACTGAGGGAGTGCTGCACTGTCGGAGGGTCAGTACTGAGGGAGTGCTGCACTGTCGGAGGGTCAGTACTGAGGGATTGCTGCACTGTCGGAGGGTCAGTACTTGAGGGAGTGCTGCACTGTCGGAGGGTCAGTACTGAGGGAGTGCTGCACAGTCGGAGGGCGAGTACTGAAGGAGTGCTGCACAGTCGGAGGGTCTGTACTGAGGGAGTGCTGCACAGTCGGAGGGTCGAGTACTGAGGGAGTGCTGCACTGTCGGACGGTGAGTACTGAGGGAATGCTGCACTGTCGGAGGGTCAGTAGTGAGGGAGTGCTGCACTGTCGGAGGGCGAGTACTGAGGGAGTGCTGCACTGTCGGAGGGGCAGTACTGGGTGAGTGCTGTACTGAGGGAGTGCTGCACTGTCGGAGGGTCAGTAGTGAGGGAGTGCTGCACTGTCGGAGGGTCAGTAGTGAGGGAGTGCTGCACTGTCGGAGGGTCAGTACTGAGGGAGTGCTGCACTGTCGGAGGGTCAGTACTGAGGGAGTGCTGCACTGTCGGAGGGTCAGTACTGAGGGAGTGCTGCACTGTCGGAGGGTCAGTACTGAGGGAGTGCTGCACTGTCGGAGGGTCAGTACTGAGGGAGTGCTGCACTGTCGGAGGGTCAGTACTGAGGGAGCGCTGCACAGTCGGAGGGTCAGTACTGAGGGAGTGCTGCACTGTTGGAGGGTCAGTACTGAGGGAGTGCTGCACAGTCGGAGGGTCAGTACTGAGGGAGTGCTGCACTGTTGGAGGGTCAGTACTGAGGGAGTGCTGCACTGTTGGAGGGTCAGTACTGAGGGAGTGCTGCACTGTCGGAGGGTCAGTACTGAGGGAGTGCTGCACTGTTGGAGGGGCAGTACTGAGGGAGTGCTGCACTGTTGGAGGGTCAGTACTGAGGGAGTGCTGCACTGTCGGAGGGTCAGTACTGAGGGAGTGCTGCACTGTCGGAGGGTCAGTACTGAGGGAGTGCTGCACTGTCGGAGGGTCAGTACTGAGGGAGTGCTGCACTGTCGGAGGGTCAGTACTGAGGGAGTGCTGCACTGTCGGAGGGTCAGTACTGAGGGAGCGCTGCACAGTCGGAGGGTCAGTACTGAGGGAGTGCTGCACTGTTGGAGGGTCAGTACTGAGGGAGTGCTGCACAGTCGGAGGGTCAGTACTGAGGGAGTGCTGCACTGTTGGAGGGTCAGTACTGAGGGAGTGCTGCACTGTTGGAGGGTCAGTACTGAGGGAGTGCTGCACTGTCGGAGGGTCAGTACTGAGGGAGTGCTGCACTGTTGGAGGGGCAGTACTGAGGGAGTGCTGCACTGTTGGAGGGTCAGTACTGAGGGAGTGCTGCACAGTCGGAGGGTCAGTACTGAGGGAGTGCTGCACTGTTGGAGGGTCAGTACTGAGGGAGTGCTGCACTGTCGGGGGGTCAGTACTGAGGGAGTGCTTCACTGTCGGAGGGTCAGTACTGAGGGAGTGCTTCACTGTCGGAGGGTCAGTACTGAGGGAGTGCTGCACTGTCGGAGGGTCAGTACTGAGGGAGTGCTGCACTGTTGGAGGGTCAGTACTGAGGGAGTGCTGCACTGTCGGAGGGTCAGTACTGAGGGAGTGCCTCATTGTCTCTGAGGTGCTTTGGGATGTCCTGAGGTGTGAAAAGTGCCCGTGTGCAATCACTGAGCCACGGCTGACACACAAAAGACTATTTGAGCCTCGGTCGGACACTGTACGATAAACGGATCCAAACCCCAGTGAGGTTCGTCACCACCAGTACGGTCGGCAACTGTTGCAGAATATAAATCCTGGGCAATGTGGGAGGAGAGAGAAGGTCATCCATTTCCCATTGATCTTGGAGCAGATTATTGCCTCCTCAGCATGTGGGAGAGGGAAGGTTCATTTGATGATTAAAAGCTGAAATCCAATTCTCATTTAAACACCAATCAATAGGAAGAGAGACGGAGACCCAGAGTCGAGCAGAGTGCTCTTGTAAATGGAAATAAGGATCTGATTGATGGACAGACGCCCAGTTTCCCTTCCTGGAACATCACCTTCACCCGTGGAGAACAGTTCCCCACTTCTGATGTTTAAGAAATGATTGATTTATAATCAAACCGTGTTGGGGAATTGAACCCGAGTGGTCATTGGTCCAGTTCCAGGTGAGGAGCTGAAACATTGGCCTTGCTGAAACAGGCATTGAGTGGGGATCCTGTTATTAGGAACATTCAATGATTGACAGCAGCCCGGAGGGTGAGCTTGCTGCAGGACCCGTCTCTTTAATAACCCGGCAAAGCAGAGATTCTCAGAGACACGGAATTAATCAAGGGCGGTGTCGCTGTTCAGAGAATCACACAGCACAGAAGGAGGCCATTCAGCCCATCGTGCCTGTGCTGGCTCTTTGAAAGAGCTATCCAATTAATCCCACTCCCCTGCTCTTTCCCCGTGGTCCTGTAAATTTTTCCTTTTCCAGTATATTTCCAATTCCCGTTGGTGTGAGGGGACCAGAGTCGTAATATTCAAACTTACAACAAGAAATAAAAGCAAAACGTAACAAAAATCTATAGATCTCAGTCTTGAAAGCTCCAATTGACCCCCAACACCCACAGCCTTTTGGGGGAGAGAGTTCCAGATTTCCACTCCCCTTTGTGTGAAGAAATGTTTCCTGATTTCACCCCTGATCGGCCGAGCTCGAATTTTAAGATTGTGCCCGAGAGTTGCCAACTCTGGTCGGACGTATTCCTGGAGGTTTCATCACATGATCCCTCGCCGCCAACGGCCCCGCCCATTCACTCCCACCATTCGTCACCCAACATGTCCATCATCATATTGACCTGCCCACATACTCCCACCATTGGTCATCCAACACGTCCATCATCACATTGACCCGCCCACATACTCCCACCATTGGTCATCCAACACGTCCATCATCACATTGACCCGCCCACATACTCCCACCATTGGTCATCCAACACGTCCATCATCACATTGACCCGCCCATTCACTCCCACCATTGGTCACCCAACATGTCCATCATCACATTGACCCGCCCACATACTCCCACCATTGGTCATCCAACACGTCCATCATCACATTGACCCGCCCACATACTCCCACCATTGGTCATCCAACACGTCCATCATCACATTGACCCGCCCACACACTCCCACCATTGGTCATCCAACACGTCCATCATCACATTGACCCGCCCATTCACTCCCACCATTGGTCACCCAACATGTCCATCATCACATTGACCCGCCCACATACTCCCACCATTGGTCATCCAACACGTCCATCATCACATTGACCCGCCCACATACTCCCACCATTGGTCATCCAACACGTCCATCATCACATTGACCCGCCCACACACTCCCACCATTGGTCATCCAACACGTCCATCATCACATTGACCCGCCCACATACTCCCACCATTGATCATCCAACACGTCCATCATTGCAATGACCCACCCACTCTCCCGCATTGGTCACCCAACAGGTCCATCCTCGCATTGCCCTGCCCCCCACGCTCCCGTTATTGGTCGCCAGACATGTCCATCCTTGCGGTGCCCCCTCCCCCACACTCCCGCCATTGGTCACGCAGCACGTCCATCCGCCCTTTCCCCTGCCTTCCCAGCCAATCGGAAAGAGAACAGACTCTTCATTACCTGATTGGATGATTCTTGACTGTCAATCAAACAACCTTTTCCCATAACACTCGTCGAAGAAGAGCAGGGGAGTTCTCCCCGGTGTCCGGGCCAATTTTATCCCTCAACCAACATCACTAAAACAGCTGATCTGGTCATGATCTCATTGCTGTTTGTGGGATCTTGCTGTGCCCCGATTGGCTGCTACCTTTCATACACTTCAAAAGAACTTCATTGGCTGTAAAGCACTTTGGGACATCCTGAGGTTGTGAAAGGTGCTACAGAAATGCAAGTTCATCCTTTCTCCCTTGTACGTTCTTCTCTCTCTCTCTCTCTCTTTCTTCTCTCTCTCTTTCTTCTCTCTCTCTTTCTTCTCTCTCTTTCTCTTCTCTCTCTCTCTCTTTCTTTCTCTCTTATATTTGAATTAATGATTCTGCAGGAGATCCTTTCAACAAACTATCTGAGATCTAAACCTCACCCTTTCCAGCAGTCTCTGCAAAATCTCTCTCGATAAAAAGATTTCTGTTGCCGAGTTTTGTCCATCGAGGATGATAAAGTTCTTTGTGGACACAGAAACAAAGATCTCTCCTCTCTCCAGTGTCCCAACATGCTCAGATCACAGATCATCCATTCAGAAATGATGGCCGTTTAATACATTGGTCACGGAGGAGGCCCAGATAGAAAGATTGCTCCTGGAAATGTTCCAGACTCAGAGTTTAACCTTTCTGTTCAATCGAAGCTGCTGTTTTATCCTCACAATCAAATTGGCCGATGGCCGGGGTCAAGGGTCAGGGTCGTGTAAACGGGGCTAATAAATGAAACCAGTCTCAGTGACTGAGACACAAATGTATATTCAGTCTGTGCGGCTCCTCAGAGAGAATCCACCTCCGCTGATTCTATTCACGGAAGGTCAGAAGCTAAGGATTAAAACCAAGATGTGGAGATGCCGGTGATGGACTGGGGTTGACAATTGTAAACAATTTTACAACACCAAGTTATAGTCCAGCAATTTTATTTTAAATTCACAAGCTTTCGGAGATTTTCTCCTTCCTCAGGCAAATGTTTCAAGATCTCCAAATGTTTCAAAATGTTTCGAGATCTTGAAACATTTGCCTGAGGAAGGAGAAAATCTCCGAAAGCTTGTGAATTTAAAATAAAATTGCTGGACTATAACTTGGTGTTGTAAAATTGTTTACGATTAAAACCAAGTGATTGGAGAGCATCTCACTGACAAGGACACCTTCTCAAACAGTCCGAGACTGGGAGCTGACATCACTCTCCGCCAGGACTGACATCACTCTCCG
Source organism: Heptranchias perlo (assembly GCF_035084215.1). Lineage (NCBI taxonomy): Eukaryota > Metazoa > Chordata > Chondrichthyes > Hexanchiformes > Hexanchidae > Heptranchias > Heptranchias perlo. Next base: position 44,327 of record NW_027139902.1, on the reverse strand, counting down.
CCAGGACTGACATCACTCTCCGTACTGACATCACTCTCCGCCAGGACTGACATCACTCTCCATACTGACATCACTCTCCTCCAGGACTGACATCACTCTCCTCCAGGACTGACATCACTCTCCGCCAGGACTGACATCACTCTCCGCCAGGACTGACATCACTCTCCGTACTGACATCACTCTCCGTACTGACATCACTCTCTGTACTGACATCACTTTCCGTCCGTAATGACATCACTTTCTGTCCGTAATGACATCACTCACCGCCAGGACTGACATCACTCTCCGCCAGGACTGACATCACACTACGCCAGTACTGACATCACTCTCCGTACTGACATCACTCTCCGTCTGTACTTACATCACTCTCCGTACTGACCTCACTCTCTGTCTGTACTGACATCACTCTCCGTACTGACATCACTCATCGTACTGACATCGCTTTCCGCCAGAACTGACATCACTCTCCGTCCGTACTGACATCATTCTCTGTACTAACATCACTCTCCATACTGACATCACTCTCCGTCCTTACGGACATCACTCTCCGTACTGACATCACTCTCCGTACTGATCTCACACTCCGTCCGTACTGACATCACTCTCCGTACTGACATCACTCTCCGTCCGTACTGACATCACTCTCCGTCCGTACTGACATCACTCTCCGTACTGACATCACTCTCCGTCCGTACTGACATCACTCTCCGTACTGACATCACTCTCCGTCTGTACTTACATCACTCTCCGTACTGACCTCACTCTCTGTCTGTACTGACATCACTCTCCGTACTGACATCACTCATCGTACTGACATCACTCTCCGTACTGACATCACTCTCCGCCAGTACTGACATCACTCTCCGGACTGACATCACTCTCCGCCAGAACTGACATCACTCTCCGTCCGTACTAACATCACTCTCCATGCTGACATCACTCTCCGTCCTTACGGACATCACTCTCCATACTGACATCACTCTCCGTACTGACATCACTCTCTGTCTGTACTTACATCACTCTCCGTACTGACCTCACTCTCTGTCTGTACTGACATCACTCTCCGTACTGACATCACTCTCCGTACTGACATCACTCTCCGTACTGACATCACTCATCGTACTGACATCACTCTCCGTACTGACATCACTCTCCGCCAGTACTGACATCACTCTCCGTACTGACATCGCTCTCCGCCAGAACTGACATCACTCTCCGTCCGTACTAACATCACTCTCCATACTGACATCACTCTCCGTCCTTACGGACATCACTCTCCGTACTGACATCACTCTCCGTACTGACATCACTCTCCGCCAGTACTGACATCACTCTCCGTACTGACATCACTCTCCGTACTGATCTCACTCTCCGTCCGTACTGACATCACTCTCCGTACTGACATCACTCTCCGCCAGTACTGACATCACTCTCCGTACTGACATCACTCTCCGCCAGTACTGACATCACTCTCCGTACTGACATCACTCTCTGTCCGTACTGAGAGCAAAGAGTGAGACTGATTTTGAGCCTAATTTTATTAATATTCGATTTTCCACCAATGAGGACGAGGTGACATGTAACAGGTATTAAAGGAAATGAAATGGAACACACCGATAGGTGAAGATAATCTGAGCCCAAATCCTCCGGGAGATTCAAATAAAGAGAAAGTGGAATTAATATCTCTGTGAAAGAATGAAGTGGATAAAGAGGGTGAATCGAATGAAACCCTGACTCAGGAATCACCCGGCTCATATATTTATTGGTCTGTTTATTACCGTCTCTCGTAGATTGGATTGTCCGTGTGTGGAATTCGATTATAGGACAGGATCGAACAACAACAACTTGCATTTATATAGCGCCTTTTACGGAGTAAAACATCCCAAGGAGCTTCACAGGAGTGTAAATCAGACAAAATTTAACACCAAATCAAAGAAGGAGATATTAGGACAGGTGACCAAAAGCTTGGTCAAAGAGGGAGGTTTTAAGGAGCATCTTAAAGGAGGAGAGAGAGGGGGAGAGGCGGAGAGGTTTAGGGAGGGAATTCCAGAGTTTGGGGTCCAGACAGCTGAGGGCACGGCCGCCAATGGTGGGGTGAAGGGAGTGGGGGATGGACAAGAGGCCAGAGTTGGAGGAACGCGGAGATCTCGGAGGGTTGTGGGGCCCACAGGTAGATCTGTTCCTCCTCATGTTCCGGAAGGTACCAATGATTCTCCGAGGCTGCCTTCGTTCACCCTCCATATTATTGCGATAGGTCGATGGAAACTCTCAGTTGATTGTTGGAGGAATGTTGACGTGGACACTGGGAGAACTCTCTGCTCCTCCTCCAATAGGGCCACAGATGGATTCCCATTGGCTGAAGTCTTCTTGCCCCATGACGGTGAGTGGCTGCGAGAGCTCGGAGTTTGTAGAAGGAGATTCTCTTCCTTTTATTGAACTGTTTAAGAGATGCCACTTATTGACCTGCCCTCCAGCCCACTGATTCCTGCACTGAGTTGAGCAAGGCCTGCTCTCAGTCCCATTACTGTCAGCTCAAACTCATCCTCAACACTTCACTTCACTCCACCTTCTGACACCAGGCAGACCAACAAGCTCATCCCCAGTCCTGGGCTTCAGACACTGAGCGACAAGGACAGAAAATCATTACAGTCAAAACATCTCAACCAAAGGTTATTAGAATCACAAATTAAATCAGTCACCTCGAGAGGAAATAATGTAACTGGTGAGAGCTGGAAGATGAAGGAATCAACCAGTTAACCCCCATTATACTGAATATCGGAGATTCAGCGGGACTGATACACGACAAGTTGGGGCAACTATTTAGTAATTGAATGTCCTGTTAATTGCTCCAGTGATCAATGAAATCCCAGACAAGGTGTTTATTCCAAGGTCCATCTGAGCATCATTCCATCAGATGATGGTGTTAAACAGAGAGACATCCCAGTGACCCTCAGCACATTCGTTCTCCCGTCACTACACAAGGAATAAAAGTGCGGGTTATTAAGTGGGGTACAGTAGTGTACTCCCTATCTCTGTAACCCCCTCCAGCCCTACACCCCTCCCTATCTCTGTAACCCCCTCCAGCCCTACACCCCTCACTATCTCTGTAACCCCCTCCAGCCCTACACCCCTCCCTATCTCTGTAACTCCCTCCAGCCCTACACCCCTCCCTATCTCTGTAACCCCCTCCAGCCCTACACCCCTCCCTATCTCTGTAACTCCCTCCAGCCCTACACCCCTTCCTATCTCTGTAACCCCCTCCAGCCCTACACCCCTCCCTATCTCTGTAACCCCCTCCAGCCCAACACCCCTCTCTATCTCTGTGACCTCCTCCAGCCCTACAATCCTCTGAGATCTCTGCATTCCTCCAATTCCCACAATTTTAATCGCTCCACCATTGGCGGCCGTGCCTTCACCTGTCTGGGCCCTAAGCTCTGGAATTCCCTCCCTAATCCTCTCCACCTCTCTCTCCTCCTTTCAGACGCTCCTTAAAACCCACCTCTCTGACCAGGCTTTTGATCTCCTGTCCTAATATCTCCTTCTGTGGCTCGGTGTCAAATTCTGTCTGATAATCACTCCTGTGAAGCCCCTTGGGATATTTCACTGTGTTAAAGGCGCTATATAAATGCAAGTTGTTGTTGTTGCAGTGGTTGTGTGTCTCTGGGCTGTGATTGGATGGGGTATTCTCGAACGGATCCACAGTGCCTCACCCACAGGGACAGATTGGATTATTTGATCATCTGCTTCTTACAATCTCTGATCAGTTGATCACTACAAGGGTTGGAACTGGATCACAGGGTTGAGATGACATCATGGATCTTGAGAGTGAAGCTCAGTGATTGGTCGTCTAAATCCTGGAATTGGACAAAAAATAATTAAAAAGGCGAATGGGATGTTGGCCTTTATCTCGGGGGCTGGAATACAAAGGGGAGGAAGTGATGTTCCAGCTGTACAGAGCTCTGGTCAGACCACATCTGGAGACTGGGTTCAGTTCTGGGCACCGCACCTCAGGAAGGATATATTGGCCCTGGAGGGGGTGCAGCTCAGATTCACCAGAATGATACTGGGGATTAAAGGGTTAAATTGTGAGGACAGGTTGCATAAACTTGGCTTAAATTTATTTGAGTGCAGAAGATTAAGGGGTGATCTAATTGAGGTGTTGAAGATGATTAAAGGATTTGATAGGGTCGATAGAGAGAAACTATTTCCTCTGGAGGGAGAGTCCAGAACAAGGGGGAATAATCTTAAAATTCGAGCTCGGCCGTTCAGGGGTGATGTCAGGAAGCATTTCTTCACACAAAGGGGAGTGGAAATCTGGAACTCTCTCCCCCAAAAAGCTGTTGAGGCTGGGGGTCAATTGAAAATTTCAGAACTGAGATTGATGGATTTTTGTTGGGTGAGGGGATTAAGGGTTACGGAACCAAGACGGGTAAATGGAGTTCAGATACAGATCAGCTGTGATCGAATTGAATGGCGAAACAGGCTCGAGGGGCTGAATGGCCTCCTCCTGTTCCTGTGTTCCTATGCTGTGTGTGGGATCTTGCTGTGCACAAATTTGATGCCGAGTTTGCCAACATAACAGTGACTACACCTCAAAAGTACTGAATTGTCTGTGAAGTGTTTTGGGACATCCTGAGGTTGTGGGAGGCGCTGTAGAAATCCCAGTCTTTCTTTCTTGATGTCCTTGATATGGAACGGTGTCACACATTAATCACCGTCTAATTATTGTGGGTTTTAGGGCCAGTCTGAGCTGATTGTTTACCTGGTTTATAAATATTCTGTCTGACTGATACAGAGTTACATCGAATTTACAGCACAGAAACAGGCCATTCGGCCCAACTGGTCCATGTCGGTGTTTATTCTCCTCACGAGCCTCCTCCCTCCCCTCTCCATCTCACCCTATCAGCATATCCTTCTATTCCTTTCCCCCTCCTGTGTTTATCCAGTTTAATTGCTCTGTAGAAATTTCCCTTTTCTCTCGGTGTTAATTGGATGTGAAAGATTCTCCAGCGAGTGGCTCCTCCCCTGAGCTCACCATCTGTGAACACATTTTACCCTCACTCTCCCACCTCCATATGGAGGGTCCGTGTCCCACAGGACTGAAGGGAGGGGAGAGGATGGCAGGAGATCTGTCATCGGCCTGGCACCAATACACTGGCACTGCCCCTCTGCCCTCCTCATCTGTGTCTGAGGGTCGCTGGTCAAAGGAGGGCAACTCACAGCTCAGACCGAGACTGAGAAACAGGATAGTGAGGGACAGGCGAGACTCTCACTGCTCCAGATACTGAAACAAGCTGCTATCACCCGTCACATCGTCCCTTAAGTAACACACACAGAGACACAGACACAGAGAGAGACACACAGACACACACACAGACACAGACACACAGATACACAGAGACACACACACAGACACAGAGAGAGAGAGAGACACAGACACACAGAGAGAGACACACACAGACAGACAAAGAGAGACACAGAGACAAACACACAGACGCACACACACAGACACGCACACACACACAGACAGAGACAGACACGGACACACAGAGACACAGACACACACACACAGACACAAGACACACAGACAGACAGACAGAGACAGACACATGGACACATAGAGACACAGACACACACACAGACACAGAGATTCACAGACACACAGACAGAGACACAGACACAGACACACACAGACACGCACATAATCACACATCTCGCCAGACACAGACACACACCCCCCCCCACCCACATTGTGTCCCCGACACCCCGGCCCCAATAACACTCCGCACTGAGTGAACAGTGAGTGTCCGGGAGCTCACGGTAATCGGGTCCTGGGATTATAATAGGCAGTGGCAGCAATCATTTATAATCTTCATGCTTCAATAATTAGACATTAACATTCGATTAACAAGTCAAATTTGCAAAGCAAATATGTAAATGTGTCAAATTAGTCGCCCTGATTGACCAACAGATTCTCTGCTTACAAACCCGGACCATGGATTACAATTCTGGCAAAGTCTTAATCAGCTGATGGACAAATCAGTCATTGTTTCCCCGTCCCTTGTACGTAGTCACAGAGCAGGAAACACGGACTGGGGACAGATTTAATCCAGAGCTTCACCCAGGAGTGTCGTGTTATCACCGGACATGTTCACTCACACCAGCTTTTTATTAACACATTTTCACAACTGAACTCAAATTCTCAAACTGCCAGGGTGGGATTTCCTGGATTATTAGCCCAGGTCTCGAGATTACTGGTCCAGTAATATAACCACTACACTCCCGTACCCTGGATTATTAGCCCAGGTCTCGAGATTACTGGTCCAGTAATATAACCACTACACTCCCGTACCCTGGATTATTAGCCCAGGTCTCGAGATTACTGGTCCAGTAATATAACCACTACACTCCCGTACCCTGGATTATTAGCCCAGGTCTCGAGATTACTGGTCCAGTAATATAACCACTACACTACCGTACCCTGGATTATTAGCCCAGGTCTCGAGATTACTGGTCCAGTAATATAACCACTACACTCCCGTACCCTGGATTATTAGCCCAGGTCTCGAGATTACTGGTCCAGTAATATAACCACTACACTCCCGTACCCTGGATTATTAGCCCAGGTCTCGAGATTACTGGTCCAGTAATATAACCACTACACTCCCGTACCCTGGATTATTAGCCCAGGTCTCGAGATTACTGGTCCAGTAATATAACCACTACACTACCGTACCCTGGATTATTAGCCCAGGTCTCGAGATTACTGGTCCAGTAATATAACCATTACATTAATTCTCACATTTTACAGGGATGTAATTTTCATATTCTGTAAAAAGGAAAGATCTGCATTTATATAGCACCTTTCACGACCTCATGACCCCAAAGTGCTTTACAGCCAATGAAGTACTTTTGAAGTGTAGTCACTGTTGTAATGTAGGAAACGCGGCAGCCAATTTGCGCACAGCAAGATTCCACAAATTGCAATGTGATAATAACCAGATCATCTGTTTTTAGTGATGTTGGTTGAGGGATAAATATTAACCAGGACACTGGGAAGTGCCTTGGGATGTTTTACTACTTTAAAGGCGCTATATAAATGCAAGTTGTTGTTTAATTGGAGAGAATTGCCTTCAATCCACAAATCTCACTGAATTCCCCGTCTGCCATTTTCACCTCAAGCCCTTCAGTTTCTAACACGTCTGTGAATTGAAATATTTCTGTGGTTAAAATATCAGATTGTTCCTTGTCATATTTATTGGACTATTTCTGTGCAGCAACTCTTGTTATAAGAAACCTAAGGGACTGACTGGACTCTGTGCAGCTGTTAGACCTGTGCTGATCCTGTCTCTCAGCACGAGATCATCACACAGACCATAATATAAGTCTGTGATATCAGTCTCCCGGAAATAAACCTTAGCTCTGCGCTGCCTGTTAAATAATGTAAAGGGTCATCAGAAACTATGAGAAATAAAGCAAAAAGGAGCAATAATTTGCCCCAATTATTAAAGGACAGGACAGGACAATCGTGGGAATAAAATTACAGATACTGAGCTCACTTAGTGAGGAAAGTAAAAGGCGAATCACAGGAGAACGTTAATCGTCTGTGTGAGGCCTCACAATCTGCCCAGAGCTGGTGTCGGAGAGTGTGGGAGTTTAATAGCGTTACAAAGTGAGACAGTCCCTGGGGTTAGTCAGCAGAATGATTTCTAGTGTGAGGATTGAGTCACATTCTCTCCTCCTGCCCGACTCTGGGACATGACATTGGGCTTTAGTCTGTCGTTAATTAGGGGGCGGTGACCACATCATCATCGAACCTGAGGCTGAGGCAGTGACATTGTCACAGTAATGATCACAATTCACTGGGCACAGCCCAGAATCCTCACACTCCTGTTAGGAACAGAGGAACAGGACGAGGCCATTCAGCCCCTCGAGCCTGTTCCACCATTCATAGGAACAGGAGGAGGCCATTCAGCCCCTCGAGCCTGTTCCACCATTCATAGGAACAGGAGGTGGCCATTCAGCCCCTCGAGCCTGTTCCACCATTCATAGGAACAGGAGGAGGCCATTCAGCCCCTCGAGCCTGTTCCACCATTCATAGGAACAGGAGGTGGCCATTCAGCCCCTCGAGCCTGTTCCACCTTTCATAGGAACAGGAGGAGGCCATTCAGCCCCTCGAGCCTGTTCCACCATTCATCGAATTACATCGATCACATAGAATTTACAGCACAGAAACAGACCATTCCTCTTGCTTCTTGTTAATTGTCATCTTTTGGGGCTGAGAAATTTAAAGGGACAATAACAAGATTCACAGAATGATTCCATTTCGATCAAATCCGTGGCCTCCAAAAGCACAGCTTTTTTGTGATCATATAATTATAGAATCTTACAGCACAGAAGGAGGCCATTGAGCCCATCGTGCCTGTGCTGGCTCTTTGAAAGAGCTGTCCATTTAGTCCCACTCCCCCGCTCCTTCCCCACAACCCGGCAAATTCTCCTTTTCAAGTATTTATCCAATTTTTGAAAGTTATTATTGAATCTGCTTCCAGCGCCCTTTCAGGCAGCGCATTCCAGATCAGAACAACTCACTGAATAAAAACATTCTCCTCATCTCCCCCCTGGATTTTTTGCCAATTACCTTAAATCTGTGTCCTCTGGTTACCGACCCTCCTGCCAGTGGAGACGGTTTCTCCTTATTTACTCCATCAAAACCCCTCCTGATTTTGAAGACCTCTATTAAATTTCCCCTGAACCTTCTCTGCTCTGAGGAGATATTTGTTGACCAGAAATACCTTTCTTGGTGCAGGATTTCACTGAAAGCCTCTGAGCCCTTAATGTTCCTTCATAACCTCGCATTTCCTGCTATAATTCTCCTCACTGGAACCAAACCGCTGAGAATCAATTACAGCCAATGGAGGCCCATTCCCAGAGGCTCATGGGATTGGGAAGGTGGTTCTGAACACTCTGAGCTTATTCTGTTTAAAATCTTTCTGACAGAAAGTTAACCCTGTTAGAAAATAAGATTATTTCCACAATCATCTCCCCGGCCCAGGGCATTCCACCGTTCTGTGATCTCAGGGATTCCACGTCCCTGGACAGAACTCTCCGGTTACCATAGAAACAACCCACTCAGAAAAGAAAGAAAGACTTGCATTTATATAGCGCCTTTCACCACCTCAGGACGTCCCAAAGGGATTTACAACCAATGAAGTATTTTGAAGTGTAGTCACTGTTGTAATGTAGGAAACATGGCAACCAATTTGCGCACAGCAAGATCCCACAAACAGCAATGAGATAAACCACCAGATAATCTGTTTCAGTGATGTTGGTTGAGTGTTAAATATTCGCCAGGACACTGGGAGAACTCCCCTGCTCTTCTTCGAAACACTGCCATGGGATCTTTTATGTCGACCTGAGAGGTCAGACGGGGCCTCGGTTTAATGTCTCATCTAAAAGATGGCCCCTCTGACAGTGCAGCACTCCCTCAGTACTGACCCTCCGACAGTGCAGCGCTCCCTCAGTACTGACCCTCCGACAGTGCAGCGCTCCCGCAGGACTGACCCTCCGACAGTGCAGCGCTCCCTCAGTACTGACCCTCCGACAGTGCAGCGCTCCCTCAGTACTGACCCTCCGACAGTGCAGCGCTCCCTCAGTACTGACCCTCCGACAGTGCAGCGGCCCTCAGTACTGACCCTCCGACAGTGCAGCGCTCCCTCAGTACTGACCCTCCGACAGTGCAGCGCTCCCTCAGTACTGACCCTCCGACAGTGCAGCGCTCCCTCAGTACTGACCCTCCGACAGTGCACCGCTCCCTCAGTACTGACCCTCCGACAGTGCAGCGCTACCTCAGTACTGACCCTCCGACAGTGCAGCGCTCCCTCAGTACTGACCCTCCGACAGTGCAGCGCTCCCTCAGTACTGACCCTCCGACAGTGCAGCGCTCCCTCAGTACTGACCCTCCGACAGTGCAGCGCTCCCTCAGTACTGACTCTCCGACAGTGCAGCGCTCCCTCAGTACTGACCCTCCGACAGTGCAGCGCTCCCTCAGTACTGACCCTCCGACAGTGCAGCGCTCCCTCAGTACTGACCCTCCGACAGTGCAGCGCTCCCTCAGTACTGACCCTCCGACAGTGCAGCGCTCCCTCACTACTGACCCTCCGACAGTGCAGCGCTCCCTCAGTACTGACCCTCCGACAGTGCAGCGCTCCCTCAGTACTGACCCTCCGACAGTGCAGCGCTCACTCAGTACTGACCCTCCGACAGTGCAGCGCTCCCTCAGTACTGACCCTCCGACAGTGCAGCGCTCCCTCAGGACTGACCCTCCGACAGTGCAGCGCTCCCTCAGTACTGACCCTCCGACAGTGCAGCGCTCCCTCAGTACTGACCCTCCGACAGTGCAGCGCTCCCTCAGTACTGACCCTCCGACAGTGCAGCGCTCCCTCAGTACTGACCCTCCGACAGTGCAGCGCTCCCTCAGTACTGACCCTCCGACAGTGCAGCGCTCCCTCAGTGCTGACCCTCCGACAGTGCAGCGCTCCCTCAGTGCTGACCCTCCGACAGTGCAGCGCTCCCTCAGTCATGCCCCTCCGACAGTGCAGCGCTCCCTCAGTCATGCCCCTCCGACAGTGCAGCGCTCCCTCAGTACTGACCCTCCGATAGTGCAGCGCTCCCTCAGTACTGACCCTCTGACAGTGCAGCGCTCCCTCAGTACTGACCCTCCGACAGTGCAGCGCTCCCGCAGGACTGACCCTCCGACAGTGCAGCGCTCCCTCAGTACTGACCCTCCGACAGTGCAGCGCTCCCTCAGTACTGACCCTCCGACAGTGCAGCGCTCCCTCAGTACTGACCCTCCGACAGTGCAGCGGCCCTCAGTACTGACCCTCCGACAGTGCAGCGCTCCCTCAGTACTGACCCTCCGACAGTGCAGCGCTACCTCAGTACTGACCCTCCGACAGTGCAGCGCTCCCTCAGTACTGACCCTCCGACAGTGCAGCGCTCCCTCAGTACTGACCCTCCGACAGTGCAGCGCTCCCTCAGTACTGACCCTCCGACAGTGCAGCGCTCCCTCAGTACTGACCCTCCGACAGTGCAGCGCTCCCTCAGTACTGACCCTCCGACAGTGCAGCGCTCCCTCAGTACTGACCCTCCGACAGTGCAGCGCTCCCTCAGTACTGACCCTCCGACAGTGCAGCGCTCCCTCAGTACTGACCCTCCGACAGTGCAGCGCTCCCTCAGTACTGACCCTCCGACAGTGCAGCGCTCCCTCAGTGCTGCCCCTCCGACAGTGCAGCGCTCCCTCAGTACTGACCCTCCGACAGTGTAGCGCTCCCTCAGTGCTGACCCTCCGACAGTGCAGCGCTCCCTCAGTACTGACCCTCCGACTGTGCAGCGCTCCCTCAGTGCTGACCCTCCGACAGTGCAGCGCTCCCTCGGTACTGACCCTCCGACAGTGCAGCGCTCCCTCAGTACTGCACTGGGAGTGTCAGGTCTGAACCAGGGCGGGTCGATGGAGTTAAGATACAGCCATTGAATTGAATGGTGGAACAGGTTCGAGGGGCTGAATGGCCTCCTCCTGTTCCTATGTTCCTTTCAGTGAGATTGCACTGTTAGAACAGATTGTGATTATTGAGATACTCTCACAGCAGTTGAAACAGACAAATCCTTTGCCACAGGTTTGACAGGTGAGATGAGCCAGTAATCCCAGTGATGGATGGAGATATATTATATGAGTCTGATGCTCCCAATCTCTGGGACTGGATTGAAAGTGACGGCAGTTTAATGTGTATGGAACAAATCTGGAGGATCAGTTTTGAGCGGGTGACTGGGAGGCTGATGGGAAGATGCCTGGTGATTTGTGATCACTGGGATCAGTTTATTGATGAGATGTCTGATCCACGCTCATTATTTCCTCTTGCTGAGGATTTGAAATGTCTCTTTCCACCTCTCATTTCTCATCACTGATTTTCAAATGGAGCCTCTGCTTGTTCCCTTTTATTGTCTTTATTAGTTTTGATGTTTCATTCTGAAATTCACAGCCCAGTCACATCTTGGCCGATTGAGCCCATAATCCAGGCCAACACTCCCGGTACAGTACTGAGGGAGAGCTGCACTGTCGGAGGGTCAGTACTGAGAGAGTGCTGCACTGTCGGAGAGTCAGTACTGAGAGAGTGCTGCACTGTCGGAGAGTCAGTACTGAGAGAGTGCTGCACTGTCGGAGGGTCAGTACTGAGGGAGAGCTGCACTGTCGGAGGGTCAGTACTGAGGGAGAGCTGCACTGTCGGAGGGTCAGTACTGAGAGAGTGCTGCACTGTCGGAGAGTCAATACTGAGGGAGAGCTGCACTGTCGGAGGGTCAGTACTGAGGGAGAGCTGCACTGTCGGAGGGTCAGTACTGAGAGAGTGCTGCACTGTCGGAGAGTCAATACTGAGGGAGAGCTGCACTGTAGGAGGGTCAGTACTGAGGGAGTGCTGCACTGTCGGAGGGTCAGTACTGAGGGAGTGCTGCACTGTCGGAGGGTCAGTACTGAGGGAGTGCTGCACTGTCCGACGGTCAGTACTGAGGGAGTGCTGCACTGTCCGAGGGTCAGTACTGAGGGAGTGCTGCACTGTCCGAGGGTCAGTACTGAGGGAGCGCTGCACTGTCGGAGGGTCAGTACTGAGGGAGAGCTGCACTGTCGGAGGGTCAGTACTGAGGGAGTGCTGCACTGTCCGAGGGTCAGTACTGAGGGAGTGCTGCACTGTCCGAGGGTCAGTACTGAGGGAGCGCTGCACTGTCGAAGGGTTAGTACTGAGGGAGCGCTGCACTGTCGGAGGGTCAGTACTGAGGGAGTGCTGCACTGTCGGAGGGTCAGTACTGAGGGAGAGCTGCACTGTCGGAGGGTCAGTACTGAGGGAGCGTTGCACTGTCGGAGGGACAGTACTGAGGGAGTGCTGCACTGTCGGAGGGTCAGTACTGAGGGAGTGCTGCACTGTCGGAGGCACAGTAATGAGGGAGTGCTGCACTGTCGGAGGGTCAGTCCTGAGGGAGTGCTGCACTGTCGGAGGCACAGTACTGAGGGAGTGCTGCACTGTCGGAGGGTCAGTACTGAGGGAGTGCGGCACTGTCGGAGGGTCAGTCTTTCAGATGAGACTTTAAACCGAGGCCCCGTCTGCCCCCTCAGGTGGGTGTAAAAGATCCCACCGCCACTATTTGAAGAAGAGCAGGCGAGTTCTCCCTCATGTTCTGGCCAATATTTATCCTTCAACCAACATCACTAAAACAGATTATCTGATAATTTATCTCATTGCTGTTTGTGGGATCTTGCTGTGCACAAATTGGTTGGCACGTTTCCTACATTACAACAGTGACTACACTTCAAAAATAGTTCATTGGCTGTAACATGCTTTGGGATGTCATGAGGTCATGAAAGGAACTATATTAATGCAAGTCTTTCATTAAATCATTTGAATTGATTCCCCTCGACACCAGAGTAAAATAATCTTTCCCTTTTCATTCCATCAAAACACTTCATCATTTTAAAACCTCGATTAAATCTCCTCTTCACCTTCTCTGTTCCACTGGAAACAGTCCCAGTTTCTCAAATCTCTCCTCATAACTCTAGTTTCCCATCCTGGCCTCATCCTGGTGAATCTCCACTGTTCACTCTCTGTTGATTTAATGTCCTTTCTATAATGGGGCACTAAAACTGTCCCCAGTCTCTAACTGGGGTCTAACCGATGTTCTGTATCAATTCACCATCACTTCTCGTACTCTGTGACCCGATTTAATAAACCCCAGATGCTCTTGGCCTTTCTCTGGCTTTATCTCCCTGCACTCTCACTCTCAGGGAATGATGTATCTGAACCCCAGCGTCTCTCTGTTCATCCTCACCCTTCAGTGTCCCTCCATTATGTGTGGATTGGGCACAGTCTGTGGAGGGAGTGGGTCTGATGGGCCCAATGGCCTTTCCTTATTCCTTGCTTCCTTCCATTCTTCTATCCTGGGTTATCTGCTCCATTGGAAGGGTCACCAGGACCAATTCCCACTCAGGACACTGAGATTAGAATATCCTCCGTCTCCACAACACAACATCCAACAAACTTTCTGTCTCTCTGTTGATGTAAACACACCAGATCAACGTCAATCACACTCAACCCATATCCCCCCAGCGATGGGAGGGGTTTTGATCGAGTAAATAAGGAGAAACTGTTTCCATTGGTGGGAGGGTCGGTAACCAGAGGACACAGATTTAAGATAATTGGTTAAAGAGCCAGAGGGGAGATGAGGAGAGACGTCAGGAAACCAGTCACTAAAACACGTTGATGATTTTCGATTCTGCTCCCGGTCTGGGCTCTGTTTGCACTCTGAGTGTTTTTGGACCACTCGATGCATTTTACTCATTCACTGATCTCCCGTTTCCATAATTTGTTCAAACACTGTGGACTGGGACCAATTTGTGCTCCGATCGGTTCCCCACGACTGTGTGGAGCATAAACGCCGGTATAGACCAGTTGGGCCGAATGGCCTGTTTCTGTGCTGTACATTCGATGTAATTCTCTGTAATATCTGGAAGCCAGTCTGAGACGAGCTGAATCAGACCTGTTCTGTCACTCAATGATGTTATTTACACTCAGTCACAAAGTCAGGGAGCTGGAAATTTAATCTCCTGATGTGAGAAATGATTAGAATATGTGTGGGTGTCGAGACTGTAACTTTATGTCCTGTCAGTGGGGTTTTTACAAGATGCTCAAGATGGGTTAATGCTCCCTGACAGGGGAGGTTTTCAACTGTTCTCCCTGTTTACAAATCAGACTAAAGACCGATAAAATTCCAGGGTCATGTTTAATTCTGATGTGGAGATGCCGGTGATGGACTGGGGTGGACAAATGTAAGGACTTGCACAACACCAGGTTATAGTCCAACAGTTTTATTTTAAATCACAAGCTTTCGGAGCTTACCTCCTTCGTCAGGTGAGTGAAGGGTTCTAAAAACGCACAGCATATATCGTCAGAGAACAATGCGTGGTGATTACAGATAATCTTTCCAACTGCCCCTGATCACATCTCGGCTGGGAGACGATCACAGCAATCAAATTCTACAATCATCGTATAAATAGGAAGATAGGAGCAGGAGGAGGCCATTCAGCCCATTCAATTAGATCATGTCTGATCTGTATCTTCACTCCATTTACCCTCCTTTGCTCCGTATCCCTCGATACCCTCACCCAACAAAAATCTATCGATCTCAGTCTTGAAATCTACAATTGACCCCCAGCATCCACAGCCTTTTGGAGAGAGAGTTCCAGATTTCCACTCCCCTTTGTGTGAAGAAATGTTTCCTGACATCACCCCTGAACGGCCGAGCTCTAATTTTAAGATAATTCCCCCTTGTTCTGGACTCTCCCTCCAGAGGAAATAGTTTCTCTCTATCCACTCTATCAAATCCTTTAATCATTTTAAACACCTTGATTAAATCACCCTCCAATCTTCTAAACTCGAGGGAATACAAGCCTGATTTATGGAACCTGTCCTCATAATTTAACCCTTTTAGCCCCGATATCATTCTGGTGAATCTGCACCGCACCCCCTCCAGGGCCAATATATCCTTCCTGAGGTGCGGTGCCCAGAACTGAACCCAGTCTCCAGATGTGGTCTGACCAGAGCTCTGTACAGCTGGAACATCACTTCCTCCCCTTTGTATTCCAGCCCCCGAGATAAAGGCCAACATTCCCAGATTTGCTGGTAAATTACTACATGGAATAATAACTCTCTAACTAACAGCACTGTGGGAGAACCTTCACCACACGGACTGCAGTGGTTCAAGAAGAAGGCCCATCACCACCTTCTCAAGGGGCAACTAGGGATGGGCAATAAATGCCGGCCTTGCCAGCGACACTGGGAAATTCCCCGATCTCTACTTCCCGATTTACCTCCCACTTCTCTTGTCCCCTTTATTTACTCCCGGTTAATATCCGGCACTTTGGGCCTGAGCCTTGGTTTCTCGATAATATAAAATATAATAAAATAGTAAATAATGAGCCCAGTGCCCCTGAGAAAGGAGTGACTCCGACACTGGGTCCATCCTGTTCCAGGAAACAGAAGCTGGGGGTTTTCTATCTGATTCCTGCAGCAATAATCTCGCACCAGCTCCTCCTGACCTCCTGGTGACCTCGACATTATTGACAATAATGTTGTGAAGTGACTGGAAATAAAAATGGGGAGAGACGTAAAACAGGCCATCGATTCACTCTCCCCCGTTTTACACTCTTACCAGAGTCACAATCTACCCCAAACACAGACACACAGAGAGAGACACAGAGAGACAGACACAGACACACACAGACAGACACACAGACAGACACACAGACACACAGAGACACACAGAGCGACAGACACAGAGACAGACAGACATACACAGACAGATACACACACTCACAGACACACAGGGATAGACACAAACACAGACACACACACAGAGACACAGAGAGACAGACACACACAGACACAGAGACAGACACAAACACAGAGAGACAGACACAGACATTCACAGAGACAATAAACTATCAGAGAAACAGACTTATTATTTAATGAATGAAGATGATTGGCTCGATCTCTGAATCCTTCTGTAAACTTCGGAGCAGCTCATGAATCCCAGGAAATATTCCTGAGGATCAGGAGTGGGCTCCAGAAAGTCCACATCAGGCAGGAGTGATTCTGCTTCCAATATCCTCTTTAAACAAGTTTCCTTCTGCGATGTGCTGATTTAAATGTCACTCGGATCAAGTCTCTTTGTGTCAATATTACGGCTGGTTTGATTTTGCTGATGTTGGGTTGTGGTGAGTTTGAGATTTCCCTGGGTAAAGATCGCCCCCTTTAGATGTTCCCCTGTCCCTCAGCTGGTCCGAAAGCCCCAATAATACAGGAAGATAATCGGGAAACACAGAGGGAGCAGGAAGTGGGGAATGTTTCTATTCTGTGTCGTGGTTTTCACCGAATCATCAAATCACCGAATCATCAAATCACCGAATCACCAAATCACCGAATCATTGAATCATCAAATCATCGAATCACCAAATCACCGAATCATCAAATCACCGAATCATCGAATCATCAAATCACTGAATCATCAAATCATCAAATCACCAAATCACCGAATCATCGAATCATCAAATCACCGAATCATCAAATCACCGAATCATCAAATCATCAAATCACCGAATCAGCGAATCATCAAATCACCGAATCATCGAATCACCGAATCATCGAATCACCGAATCATCAAATCACCGAATCATCAAATCATCAAATAATCGAATCATCAAATCACCGAATCATCGAATCATCAAATCATCGAATCATCAAATCACCGAATCATCAAATCACCGAATCATCGAATCATCAAATCATCGAATCATCGAATCACCGAATAATCGAGGGGAATTTTAACGCCAAAGAGCGGGTGAGTTGGGGGTTTGTGGGAGGTTAAAATTACAGCTTTTTGAAGCTCGGCCACAACCCGGCTCCAACCTGCCCACTTCCGGGTTTAACCCCGGGGCGTTTGGACGCGGCTCAGCCCAATCCCGGAAGTCCCGCCCCCACTTAATGCCGGCGGGCGGATTGTTAAAGGGGCAATTTACCTCATTGAGATAGTTGAGGTCATTAATTTTTTGTTGATTCTGAGTCTGAAATGAATTGAAGCCTCACCTGCAGGGGTTTCCCGGGGCTTCTGAATCTCGTCAGGTGAGAGGAGGTGAGAATGGCCGATCCATGAGGTGAGTGAGGGCCTTTATTGCACTGCTGGTGGGCCCAGAGGAGGAGGATTGTTCCATTCAGGCCCAACAAGCTCACCTGGCCGACAGGACCCCCATGATCGTCTGACCCCCTGTTGGCCGAGAACCCCCCGGGATGGGAGACCCCCCACCTCCGATGGCCGGGACCCCTCATCGCTCCAAATCTTCATCCGATGTTCGACCTCCCCCCGATCACCTCCCCCTCCACCGTGACCTTCTCCAAGGGCCCCCCCCCCCCATGTCCTCCATGGCCGACGATCTCTCCCTCCCTCCCTCCTCTCCGATTCCCGGCTCCTCCCCCTCCTGTTAATCCGACTGTCCCGCGGGAAACACGGAAGAAAAAATAATGACCTTCAATTGAGTCCCGATGTCAGATTCGGACACACTCACTTCACTTCCGGGTTCCCCACAGGAAAATCTACCCCCCGCTGAATTCCCCGCTCCAAGGAAAAATCATGCCCCTAGAATCACTGAATCACCGAATCTTCAAATCATCAAATCATAGAATCTTAGAATCTTAGAATCTTACAGCACAGGAGGAGGCCATTCGGCCCATCGTGCCTGTGCCGGCTCTTTGAAAGAGCGATCCAATTAGTCCCACTCCCCCGCTCTTTCCCCTGCAAATTTTTCCTTTTCAAGTATTTATCCAATTCCCTTTTGAAAGTTATTATTGAATCTGCTTCCACCGTCCTTTCAGGCAGCGCATTCCAGATCAGAACAACTTGCAAAAAATTCTCCTCATCTCCCCTCTGGTTCTTTTGCCAATTATCTTAAATCTGTGTCCTCTGGTCACCGACCCTTCTGCCAATGGAAACAGTTTCTCCTTATTTACTCGTTCAAAGTCCCTCATAATTTTGAACACCTCTATTAAATCTCCCCTTAATCTTAACAATCTCTGCTCTGAGGTGAACAATCCCAGCTTCTCCAGTCTCTCCACATTATTGAACTCCCTCATCCCTGGTCTCATTCTAGTAAATCTCCTCTGCACCCTCTCCAAGGCCTTGACATCCTTCCTAAAGTGCGGTGCCCAGAATTGGACACAATTCTCCAGCTGGGGTCTAACCAGTGATTAATGGCGTGTAACAGAAAGGCAGTGGATATTAACCCTAACTAGAGCAGGGCAATCACACAACACACAGGTGGATGGGAAATGAGCAGTAATGGCCCGTAGATCAGACATTGTCAGAACAAACATTGCCCTTTGCTGCTCCATTGGGAGCCCGAGAACCATTATATAAAATCACACAGGGCACCTACAGACTCAAAGGGATGTGGAACTCGAGCAACATTCATCTCAGTAAATGTGGAGCCCGTGAGTCTGTCTTTGGGATGAGACGTGAAACCGAGGCCCCGTCTGCCCCCTCAGGTGGACGTAAAAGATCCCACGGCACGATTTCGAAGAAGAGCAGGGGAGTTCCCCCCGGTGTCCTGGGCAATATTTATCCCTCAAACAGCACCTGAACAGATAGATGATCTGGTCATTTATTTCACTGTTTATGTGTGAAAATTGTCTGCTGTGTTTCCTACATTACAACAGTGAGTACATTTCAAAATACTTCATTTGCTGTAAAGCACTTTGGGATGTCCTGAGTTTGTGAAAGGCGCTATATAAATGCAAGTCTTTCTTTCTCCTTTCATTCAAAACAGCAACTCATGGAGAAGGCAGTGGGGTCGGGTGGGGGTAAGTCACTGTGGCCATTTTAACCTCTGGCCCTCCCGCCTGGTTCCCACTGTGGGGGAATGGGTTAAAATCGGGCCTGGTGATTCTACACCCAGTTCCCGCTGGGGGGGAGTGGGTTAAAATCGGGCCTGGTGATTCTACACCCGTTTCTCACTGGGGGGGAATGGGTTAAAATCGGGCCTGGTGATTCTTTGCTTCATTTCGCAGCGTCCGAGCAGAGTTTTAACGAAGAATCTTCGCCCAAAACATGAGCCGATCGGTTCCCTTTGTTTCAGACGCTGACAGACCTGTCGTGTGTTCCCAGCGTTGGTCGTTTACCATTTTACTCTCTGTAAGATCGAGGATTCGTCTGTTCCCATCGTCACCGGAGCAAGAAGTTAAAAAGATGTTTGTGTTAAATTTGAATGATTCCAACACACGACTCGTTCCCTAAAGTGCCTCAGATCAGCTGCGGAGTGAGGATTGGAAGTGGATTTATTCACAAATCAGACTCCGAGAATGTGATCAGTTCAAACAAACAGAGGCTGAACATGGAAATATATTCAAAGGGGAATATGGAATAATACGTCAGCTGGGAAAACAGAGATTGCACCAAGTGTGTTCATTACAAACTCCAGACACGCTCAACAGCCCATAATTAGTGCTCAGTGATGTAATATTATCCTGTCAGTGTTTATTGCTTTATTACACGGTTCATTTAATGGATCAAAACAGGATTTTAACCTGCGCTCCTGACTCGCTCAGTAAGGGGACTGAGAACTGCAGTGACTGGGCCAATAGGAGGGTCGTGTCCCTGATCTCAGTTCACCCGTAGCCCAGGCCCAAAGGGTGGGGGAGGCCCATCATTTCCTGCACCGTTTTCTGTACAGAATCTTTGTGTTAAATCGATGGGCCTCAATCACAGGCTTTGGGCCTGTGCAAAAAAACAATTCCCACTCAATAGAACCTGGTTGGTCCGAGCTGGAGACCAGACTCACAGATAAAGGCGGCTCCACTAATATTTAATTCACTAATATGGCCACGATATTGAGGAATATTAAATCACACGGCCCCAGTCATTTTATACAGGCTGGTAAGATCTCCGATTCCCTCTAATGGTCGGTTCACCCACTCACAGGAAAGGAGAGACTTTTATTTAAGATTCTCCGGACGATCAGCATCGACTTTTATCTCCTTTGTGGTCGTTATATTTGCAAATTGGTAAAAAGTAATGGGATATAATTGTAATGGGATATAATTGTAATGTAATATAATTGTAATGTAGAGAGAGTAGATCGGGAGAAACTGCTTCTACTGGCAGGAGGGTCGGTAACCAGAGGACACAGATTTAAGGTAATTGGTAAAAGAACCAGAGGGGAGATGAGGAGAATTTTTTTTACGCAGCGAGTTGTTCTGATCTGGAATGCGCTGCCTGAAAGGGCGGTGGAAGCAGATTCAATAATAACTTTCAAAAGGGAATTGGTTAAATACTTGAAAAGGATAAATTTGCAGGTCTATGGGGAAAGAGCGGGGGAGTGGGACTAATTGGACAGCTCTTTCAAAGAGCCGGCACAGGCACGATGGGCCGAATGGCCTCTTTCTGTGCGGTAAGATTCTATGTCACTTTTAGCTAAGTGAGATTGAAAATAATGGTCACACAGTTTGAAAAGTTTATTTCACTCATTTGATGAACTGGTACTAGTTGGTTTGTGAATGGTTTTGAAAACAATGTAGGATTTGATTGGTCAGTTTTCTGCTGGTTTCTCATTTCTCATTGGTACTTTTTTATACTATTAAGTTGTTCACATTTAGTCATTCAGATTCGTGATTGGCGATTTATCAGAGTGATCGTCTTTGAGCCAATCATGACTCTCTGCCTTATACACTTTGAAAATGTGACAGCCCGAGGTGTGACAGCCCGAGGTGTGACAGCCTGAGGTGTGACACTCTGTGATGCGACCCCTGAGGTGTGACACTCTGAGGTGTGACACTGTGACGGGACCCCTGAGGTGTGACACTCTGTGATGCGACCCTGAGGTGTGACACTCTGAGGTGTGACACTTTTAAGGTGTGATATTCTGAGGTGTGAATCCTTGAGGTGTGATGCCCTGAACTGTGACATCTTAAGGTGTGACACCTCTAGTCCAAACTGTCAGCTGTGACCCTCTGAGAGCTGTGATGTGACAGGTCCATGCTCCACACAAGACTTTACAGATAGTCACACATAATTACAGATATTCTCTCTAAAACGGTATTTGCCAAACATTCTGTTGGTGAAGGTCTCGGGGGGAAATGAGTCCCAGTGATTATGGGATGTCATCAGCCTGTTGTGGAGAGAGAGAGAGTTTGAAACTGTCCAATTACTGATTGTCGAGCTGTGTGATGACTGTATTTTACACGGTGATTATTATGGTGAAATGGGAGATGTTTTATTGAGAGTGTCAGTTATTACTGATGCAGCAAAACAGACGGCCGATATTTGGAAAGAGTCCATGTGTGGAACTCCTGAACTGACTGGACGGGAAAGTATTGAGAATGAGCCTCGATTTATAGTCAGTGCAGAAATATTGCAGAAATATGGAGTGAGAATTTCCTGATTGGTGAATTTATTGAGACGGCAACAACAAGAACAACAACTTGCATTTGTATAGCGCCTTTAACGTAGTAAAACGTCCCAAGGTGCTTCACAGGAGCGTAAATCAGACAAAAATTGACACCAAGCCAAAGAAGGAGATCTTAGGACAGGAGACCAAAAGCTTGGTCAAAGAGGTGGGTTTTAAGGAGGTCTTAAATGAGGAGAGAGAGGGGGAGAGGGGGAGAGGTTTAGGGAGGGAATTCCAGAGCTTAGGGCCCAGGCAGCTGAAGGCACGGCCGCCAATGGTGGGGTGAAGGGAGTGGGGGATGGGCAAGAGACACAGAGATCTCGGAGGGTTGTAGGGCTGGAGGAGGTTACAGAGATAGGGAGGGGCGAGGCCAGGGAGGGATTTGAACATGAGGATGGGAATTTTAAGTTTGAGGCATTAATGGACCAGATATATATCGCAATTATATAAATGCAGCCTCATAAATGACCCTCAGTAAATTTCAACATAGTATTGTTATTATTGATAATCAAAGATATGAAGATTTTCTGGTCTAGTGGTGATGTTACTGTTTGTCCAGTAATCCAAAGGCTCGAACCAATAATCCAGAGAACAAGAGTTCAAATCCCACCCGGGCAGTTTGAGAATTTAAACTCAGTTTTAAAAATCAGGAAATAAAAATCTGGTCTCAGTAAAAGTGACCATAAAATTGTCGGATTGTCGTAAAAACCCAACTGATCCACTGATACACACACCAGCCGTCCTTACCCGGTCTGGGCCTATATGTGACTCCAGTCCCACACCAACGTGGTTGACCCTTAACCTCCCTCTGAAGTGGCCGAGCGAGACACTCAGTTTGTATCAAACCCGCTCCCAGTGGTTCAAGAAGAAGGCCCAGCACCACCTTCTCAGGGCAACTAGGGATGGGCAATAAATGCCGGCCTTGCCAGCGACGCCCACATCCCCAGAATGAATAAAAAATAACACACCAGCACCTTAAACTATGTGAAAATAATCCCATCCCGAATGCTGATGGTAAATAATTCATTCTGATTCCCAGTGGATGGAGAATATATAAACCTGGTGCTAATGTCACCGTATAAACTGCCTCTTCATTCCACTGTTCTCAGAATTAATGCGCTTTGTGAGAAACTTCAATAGTTCAGCAAGTGATAAATATTTAACACCCAAACCTCAATGTTCACTTTAATCGAGGGTGGAGAAGGAATGATTTTGGCCTAAATTTTAACCCATTGTGGGCAGGGGGGGGAGCAGTAAAAATTGTTTTAATGACTGGGCCCAGAGCTGGGGGGGTTTCAGATCTGATTCTCGCTCAGAGTTAAATGATTATTTCCCTGAAAAAATGCCGTCAGATTTCAGATTCCGCTCTGCCCCCGAGTCTCGGCCTCAGCTCATGTTTCCCGCTGCGTTTCTCAATTCTCCCAGTTTTTATTTTGATAGATCGGGCTGTCCAGGATCTAATGACCTCGAGCTCTGCTCATTTATCCTCACCCTGTTTACAGATTTTAACGCTGTAAATCCTGTTAAATTAGCAGAGCTGGGAGTTGCGGGATTGGGATGAATTCAGACGGTGTGATTCCAGCCCCAGTCCTTCAATATCCCGGGTATTAATCTCACTCCAGTTATCATCATTCACTTTGCGTTAAAACATTTTCTTTTTGCTGTTTCTATTTGTTTTAATCCCCTTCCCTCTCCCTCCCAGCTGCTCCTTGTTGGTCTGAGGTTCCACAGCTCTGGTCACCCCCTCACCCCCCCCCAGTACCTCACCCCCAAGGGGCCATTGTTCATGTGATGGTGAATGTCAGCTCGATATTCGACTTTGGGGGGAATCACAGACAAAACTGATCCTGTCTCCAACCAGTGGTTGAAGATGTTCCATAAACAGCGATGTGATAATGACCGGATAATCTGTTTTATGATGTTGGTTAAGAAATAGGAGCAGGAGTCGGCCATTCGGCCCCTCAACACTGCTCCGCCATTCAATCAAATCATGGCTCACCTTTGACCTCAACTGGGTGCAGTAGCATCGTGGTTATGTTACTGGACTAGTAATCCAGAGGACTAATATTCCCGAGTCATGAGTTCAAATCCCACTATGGCAGCTGGAGAATTTAAATTCAATTAAATAAAAATCTGGAATTTTAAAAAACTAGTATCAGTTATGGTGGCCATGAAACTACGGATTGCTGTAAAAACCCATCTGATTCACTAATGTCCTTTAGGGAAGGAAACCTGCCGTCCTTACCCGGTCTGGCCGATACGTGACACCAGACCCACAGCAATGTGGTTGATTCTTAATCGCCCTCTGAAAGGGCCCAGCAAGCCACTCAATTGTTCAAGTTGGTGGCTCACCACCACCTTCTCAAGAGCAATTCGGGATGGGCAATAAATGCTGGCCCTGCCAGCGACACCCACATCCCATGAACGAATAAAAAATAACTCCACTTTCCTGCCCGATCTCCATTTCTCCATATCCCTTGATTCCCCGAGAGTCCAGAAATCTATCGGTCTCAGCCTTGAATATATTCAATGACTGAGCATCCACAGCCCTCTGTGGTAGAGAATTCCAAAGATTCACAACCCTCTGAATGAAGAGATTTCTCCTCATCTCAGTCTTAAATGGCCGACCCCTTTATCCTGAGACTGTGCTCCCTCGTTCTAGACTCTCCAGCCAGGGGAAACAATCTCTCAGCATCTACCCTGTCAAGCCCCCTCAGAATCTTAAGGGATAAATATTGGCCAGGACATTAATCGGCTGATGTTCAAACCCAGAGTCCTGGGGAATTCAATCAGTGACTGTGTGATTTGCCTCTCACTCTCCTTCAGATTGTGAGGCTGTCATTTTGATCCTTGTTTCCTCCCTTCATGCCCAGTAATAGCTGACATTCCGACCTTTGGGAAGTCCCGATCAGGGATTATATATATTGTGAATTAATCCTACACTTCCCACAAGGATGGAACTGTCACTGGGAGCATTTAGTACTCTCTCACTCCTCATCTCCCCTCAGGCCGAACAGTTATAGGCCGGTCAGTCTTACCTCGGTGGTGGGTAAACTATTAGAATCAATACTGAGAGATAGGATAAACTGTCACTTGGAAAGGCATGGTTTAATCAGGGATAGTCAGCATGGATTTGTTCAGGGAAGGTCATGCCGTACAAATCTGATTGAATTCTTTGAGGAAGTGACAAGGAGGATTGATGAGGGTAGTGCAGTGGATGTTGTCTACATGGATTTTAGTAAGGCATTTGACAAGGTCCCACATGGCAGACTGGTCAGAAAGGTAAAAGCCCATGGGATACAGGGAAATGTGATGAATTGGATCCAAAATTGGCTCAGTAACAGGAAACAAAGGGTAAAAGTCGATGGATGTCTTAGTGAATGGAAATCCGTTTCCAGTGGTGTCCCACAGGGCTCAGTGTTGGGTCCCTTGCTGTTTGTGGTATATATTAATGATTTGGACTTGATTGGCAAACTTGCAGACGACACAAAAATTGTCCGTGTAGTTGATAGTGAAGAGGATAGCTGTAGACTCCAAGAAGATATCAATGGGTTGGTGAAGTGGGCGGAAAAGTGGCAAATGGAGTTCAACCCGGAGAAGTGTGAGGTAATGCACTTAGGGAGGGCAAACAGTAAAAGGGAATACGCAGTAAACGGGAATATATTGAGAGGGGTAGAGGAACTGAGAGACCTTGGAGTGCATGTGCACAGGTCCCTGAAGGTGGCAGTACAGGTAGATAAGGTTGTGAAGAAGGCATACGGAATGCTCTCCGTTATTAGCCGAGGTACAGAATACAAAAGCAGGGATGTAATGATGGAACTGTATAAAATGCTGGTAAGGCCACAGCTGAAGTATTGTGCGCAGTTCTGGTCACCACATTACAGGAAGGATGTAATTGCTCTGCAGAGAGTGCAGAGAAGATTTACAAGAATGTTGCCAGGGCTTGAAAATTGCAGCTATGAGGAGAGATTGGATAGGCTGAGGTTGTTTTCCTTGGAGCAGAGGAGGCTGAGGGGAGACTTGATTGAGGTGTACAAAATTATGAGGGGCCCAGAGAGAGTAGACAGGAAGTACCTGTTTCCCCTAGCGGAGAGTTCAAGAACTAGAGGACATAGATTTAAGCTGATTGGCGGAAAGATTGGGGGATATGAGGAAAAACTTTTTTACCCATAGGGTGGTGGGTGTATGGAATTCACTGCCCGAATTGGTGGTAGAGGCAGGGACCCTCAACTCTTTTAAAAAGTACCTGGACCTGCACCTAAAGTGCTGTAAGCTGCAGGGCTACGGACCGGGTGCTGGAAGGTGGGATTCGAATGGGCACCTGGTTGTTCTTCGAGCCGGTGCGGACACGATGGGCCGAATGGCCTCCTTCTGAGCTGTATCTTTTCTATGTTCCATGGTTCTATATTCTTTTGCTGATTACCTTAAATCTGTGTCCTCTGGTCACCGACCCTCCTGCCAATGAAAACAGTTTCTCTTTATTTACTCTCTCAAAACCCTTCATGATTTTGAACACCTCTATTAAATCTCCCCTTAACCTTCTCTGCTCGAAGGAGAACAATCCCAGCTTCTCCAGTCTCTCCACACAACTGGAGTCCCTCATCCCTGGTCCCATTCTAGTAAATCTCCTCTGCACCCTCTCCAAGGCCTTGACATCCTTCCTAAATTGCGGTGCCCAGAATTGGACACAATAGTCCAGCTGGGTCCTCACCAGTGATTTATAAAGGTTTAGCATAACTTCCTCGCTTTTGTACTCTATGCCTCTATTTATAAAGCCCAGAACCCTGTACACTATTTTAACAGCCTTATTAACTTGTCCTGCCACCTTCAATGATTTGTGTACATCCACCCCCAGGTCTCTCTGTTCCTGCACCCCCTTTAAAATTGTACCATTTAGTTTTCATTCTTCTGACCAAAGCGAATCTCTTCACACTTCTCTTAATATAAATCAAAAAGAGCAGTGGTCCCAACACCGAGCCCTGGGGGACACCACTGTAAACTTCCCTCCAGTCTGAAAAACAACCGCTCACCACTACTCTCTGCTTTCTGTCCCTCAGACAATTTCATACCCACACTCCCACTGTCCCTTTAATCTCATGGCTTCACATTTGCTGACAAGTCATAGAGTCATAGAGTTATACAGCACGGATAGAGGCCCTTCGGCCCATCGTGTCCGCGCCGGCCATCAGCCCTGTCTACTCTAATCCCATATTCCAGCATTTGGTCCGTAGCCTTGTATGCTATGGCATTTCAAGTGCTCATCCAAATGCTTCTTGAATGTTGTGAGGGTTCCTGCCTCCACAACCCTTTCAGGCAGTGAGTTCCAGACTCCAACCACCCTCTGGGTGAAAAAGTTCTTTCTCAAATCCCCTCTAAACCTCCCGCCTTTTACCTTGAATCTATGTCCCCTTGTTATAGAACCCTCAACGAAGGGAAAAAGCTCCTTAGTATCCATCCTATCTGTGCCCCTCATAATTTTGTACACCTCAATCATGTCCCCCCTCAGCCTCCTCTGCTCCAAGGAAAACAAACCCAATCTTCCCAGTCTCTCTTCATAGCTGAAGCGCTCCAGCCCTGGTAACATCCTGGTGAATCTCCTCTGCACCCTCTCCAAAGCGATCACATCCTTCCTGTAGTGTGGCGACCAGAACTGCACACAGTACTCCAGCTGTGGCCTAACCAGTGTTTTATACAGCTCCATCATAACCTCCTTGCTCTTATATTCTATGCCTCGGCTAATAAAGGCAAGTATCCCATATGCCTTCTTTACCACCTTATCTACCTGTTCCGCCGCCTTCAGGGATCTGTGAACTTGCACACCAAGATCCCTCTGACCCTCTGTCTTGCCTAGGGTCCTCCCATTCATTGTGTATTCCCTTGCCTTGTTAGTCCCTCCAAAGTGCATCACCTCGCACTGTTATGTGTTTTGAAAGTCCAATATTATATATAATATATATACACATTCATATCGATATAAATATGTGTATATATAGGGTTAATGTATTTAAATATATAAATAAGTGTGTACACTTACATATACCTGCATGTCCTTCTGTACACAAACACACACACGTGTATATTGATATAAACCCATTGCCCCCGTCCTTGTCCCACACACAGGACTCTGCCCCTCACTCATTCCCCTGGAACACTGAGGGGACCCAGCCTGAGGAAGGGGATTTACAGGGAGAGTGAGACTGGCCGCGGTGAGGGGGAGGCTGCTCATTTATTCCAGGCTCCAGTTTTCGATCGCTGTCTGTATCCCAGCCATCAGCCCACAGGCAGTGTGTGCAAAGCTTTCACAGACCAGCATTAACACTGAATTAAAGGGCTGGACGGCCCCAATGTGCCGAGTGATTAGTTTCCCGTCTTGGTTCATTCAGTGCGGATGCTGCCGTGGATCGGGGGCTGGACGTGTCGAGCTATCGAGAGAGGGGAACATTCGCCCGTCTCCAGTGAACACACGACTCTCACAAACCAACCGGGATAAAACTGGAAGCTTTAAAGTGGAGCTGGGTCGGTCCAATCAGTCCTGGGAATAATCCGTGCAGGAAATAACCTTCAGAAATAGGCGGTGAGTGAGAGAGAGAAATCGGGGGCTCCGGGCAGGTGGATCGAGATTATTGCAGCCCAACACCATCCATTTATTACAGTGTGTGGACAGTGTACAGCCCACAGCAACAACAACAACTACCTGCATTTATATAGCGCCTTTAAGGGAGGAAAACCTCCCAAGGCCCTTCACAGGAGGGGATTATCAGACAGAATTTACACGGAGTCACATAAGGAGATATGAGGAGAGGAGACCAAAAACTCGGTCAAAGAGGCAGGTTTTAAGGAGCGTCTTAAAGGAGGAGAGAGAGGTGGAGAGGGGGAGAGGTTTAGGGAGGGAATTCCAGAGCTCAGGGACTCGGCAGCTGAAGGCACGGCCGCCAATGGTGGAGCGATTAAAATCGGGGATGGACAAGAGGCCAGAATTGGAGGAGTGCAGAGATCTCGGAGGGTTGTAGGGCTGGAGGAGGTTACAGAGATAGGGAGGGGCGAGGCCAGGGAGGGATTTGAACACAAGGATGAGAATTTTAAAATCGAGGCGTTCCTGGACCGGGAGCCAGTGTAGGTCAGTGAGCACAGGGGTGATGGGTGAACGGGACTCGGTGCGAGTTAGGATACGGGCAGCAGAGTTTTGAATGAGCTTTAGGGAGGATAAAGATCATTGTTTTATTCCAGTTTATACACGGTTCAGTAACACTTCCTGGTTTTATTTCAGTGACAGCAGAGTGTTCAATTTCGAAGCTCTGTTTTTATTTTGATCGATTTCTTTGTCTTCAGATATCTTTTAAATCTAATCTCAGGATCTGTTTCCAGAACTCTCTCTAAATCCCAATCAATCCCTGGTTAATGCTCGTGTTGTTCTGGGGTTTCTGAAACTGCCCCGTTAATTGTTGGATATTGTTTCTTGGGAGAACAGTGTGGAGCTGTGTTTGGGGAGAGAATTCCTCTCACCCTTTATATCATTTATTAAACTCGATTCCAAATTTACTCTGGTTTCCAGTCAGGACTTAAACATCTGGAATATTAATGATGAATAATAATGAGAGAGCTGTTACTAAACGATGGAGGTTCGTTAGGAGACGGAGGCTGGTGTGAGTCAGTTTAACACAGAGAGCCCGTGTTAGTGAGAGAGAGAGTCAGACACACAGAGCAGTGTATAAACCCCTTCGTACCTTTTTCTATTCGTTCATGGGATGTGGGCGTCGCTGGCGAGGCCGGCATTTATTGCCCATCCCTAATTGCCCTTGAGAAGGTGGTGGTGAGCCGCCTTCTTGAACCGCTCCGTGCCTTCAGCTGCCGAGGCCCTAAACTCTGGAATTCCCTCCCTAAATCTCTCCACCTCTCCGCTTCTCTCTCCTCCTTTAAGACGCTCCTTAAAACCCACCTCTTTGACCAAGTTGTTGGTTAGTCCGGATTAACGCCAGTCCCTGATTAACCCCAGTCCCGGATTAACCCCAGTCCCTGATTAACCCCAGTCCCGGATTAACCCCAGTCCCGGATTAACACCAGTCCCTGATTAACCCCAGTCCCTGATTAACCCCAGTCCCGGATTAACCCCAGTCCCTGATTAACCCCAGTCTCTGATTAACCCCAGTCTCTGATTAACCCCAGTCTCTGATTAACCCCAGTCTCTGATTAACCCCAGTCTCTGATTAACCCAAGTCCCGGATTAACCCCAGTCTCTGATTAACCCCAGTCCCTGATTAACCCCAGTCGCTGATTAACCCCAGTCCCGGATTAACGCCAGTCCAGGATTAACCCCAGTCCCGGATTAACCCCAGTCTCTGATTAACCCCAGTCCCTGATTAACCCCAGTCCCGGATTAACGCCAGTCCAGGATTTCCGCCAGTCCCTGATTAGCCCCAGTCCCGGATTAACCCCAGTCCCGGATTAACACCAGTCCCTGATTAACCCCAGTCCCGGATTAACCCCAGTCCCTGATTAACCCCAGTCCCGGATTAACCCCAGTCCCGGATTAACCCCAGTCCCGGATTAACACCAGTCCCTGATTAACCCCAGTCCCGGATTAACACCAGTCCCTGATTAACCCCAGTCCCTGATTAACCCAAGGCCCGAATTAACCCCAGTCCCGGATTAACCCCAGTCCCTGATTAACCCCAGTCCCGGATTAACGCCAGTCCCGGATTAACCCCAGTCTCTGATTAACCCCAGTCCCTGATTAACCCCAGTTTCTGATTAACCCCAGTCCCGGATTAACCCCAGTCTCTGATTAACCCCAGTCCCTGATTAACCCCAGTCCCTGATTAACCCCAGTCTCTGATTAACCCCAGTCCAGGATTAACCCCAGTCTCTGATTAACCCCAGTCCCTGATTAACCCCAGTCCCTGATTAACGCCAGTCCAGGATTAACCCCAGTCCCTGATTAACCCCAGTACAGGATTAACCCCAGTCTCTGATTAACCCCAGTCCCTGATTAACCCCAGTCCCTGATTAACCCCAGTCCCGGATTAACCCCAGTCTCTGATTAACCCCAGTCCCTGATTAACCCCAGTCTCTGATTAACCCCAGTCCCGGATTAACCCCAGTCTCTGATTAACCCCAGTCCCGGATTAACCCCAGTCCCGGATTAACCCCAGTCCCGGATTAACCCCAGTCTCTGATTAACCCCAGTCCCGGATTAACCCCAGTACAGGATTAACCCCAGTCTCTGATTAACCCCAGTCCCTGATTAACCCCAGTCTCTGATTAACCCCAGTCCAGGATTAACCCCAGTCCCTGATTAACCCCAGTCCCTGATTAACCCCAGTCCCGGATTAACCCCAGTCCCGGATTCCCTTTCTCTTGCCGTGTGTTTCTGAATGTAAATCCCTGTCACTGGGAGGCAGCAGCCGAGGTCCCGACCCCCGGTCTCAGGGTCTGTTACTGTCCGGTGCCCAAACACACGGCCGAGGGTTTGATCGAGTCGATGGTCCAGACAGTGATCTGAAGCAGGTCGATCTGGGTGTGTCGCGACTCACTGATCCGGATTAACGGGCTGAGGATTTGCTGATGCAACAATTTCGATGCCTGAAGGACAGAAGTTTATTGGGTGAGTCTCTCCGATCGGGGCACTGGGCGAGTTGGTGACTGAGGGCTTCGGACGGGGAAATTTGCGGACAATTCCAGATTAGGAGGTGTGGTTAATTCTTCAGAAGGTTAAAGGAAGCTGCCGAGGGATATTGATGAGATGGGGAATGGGCTGGACAGGGGCAGAGGGATATTGATGAGATGGGGAATGGGCTGGACAGGGACAGAGGGATATTGATGAGATGGAGAATGGGCTGGACAGGGACAGAGGGATATTGATGAGATGGGGAATGGGCTGGACAGGGACAGAGGGATATTGATGAGATGGGGAATGGGCTGGACAGGGGCAGAGGGATATTGATGAGATGGGGAATGGGCTGGACAGGGACAGAGGGATATTGATGAGATGGGGAATGGGCTGGACAGGGACAGAGGGATATTGATGAGATGGGGAATGGGCTGGACAGGGGCAGAGGGATATTGATGAGATGGGGAATGGGCTGGACAGGGGCAGAGGGATATTGATGAGATGGGGAATGGGCTGGACAGGGACAGAGGGATATTGATGAGATGGGGAATGGGCTGGACAGGGGCAGAGGGATATTGATGAGATGGGGAATGGGCTGGACAGGGGCAGAGGGATATTGATGAGATGGGGAATGGGCTGGACAGGGGCAGAGGGATATTGATGAGATGGGGAATGGGCTGGACAGGGACAGAGGGATATTGATGAGATGGGGAATGGGCTGGACAGGGACAGAGGGATATTGATGAGATGGGGAATGGGCTGGACAGGGGCCGAGGGATATTGATGAGATGGGGAATGGGCTGGACAGGGGCAGAGGGATATTGATGAGATGGGGAATGGGCTGGACAGGGGCAGAGGGATATTGATGAGATGGGGAATGGGCTGGACAGGGGCAGAGGGATATTGATGAGATGGGGAATGGGCTGGACAGGGGCAGAGGGATATTGATGAGATGGGGAATGGGCTGGACAGGGACAGAGGGATATTGATGAGATGGGGAATGGGCTGGACAGGGGCCGAGGGATATTGATGAGATGGGGGAATGGGCTGGACAGGGACAGAGGGATATTGATGAGATGGGGAATGGGCTGGACAGGGGCCGAGGGATATTGATGAGATGGGGAATGGGCTGGACAGGGGCAGAGGGATATTGATGAGATGGGGAATGGGCTGGATAGGGGCAGAGGGATATTGATGAGATGGAGAATGGGCTGGACAGGGGCCAAGGGATATTGATGAGATGGGGAATGGGCTGGACAGGGGCAGAGGGATATTGATGAGATGGAGAATGGGCTGGACAGGGGCAGAGGGATATTGATGAGATGGGGAATGGGCTGGACAGGGGCAGACGGATATTGATGAGATGGGGAATGGGCTGGACAGGGGCAGAGGGATATTGATGAGATGGGGAATGGGCTGGACAGGGGCAGAGGGATATTGATGAGATGGGGAATGGGCTGGACAGCGGCAGAGGGATATTGATGAGATGGGGAATGGGCTGGACAGGGGCAGAGGGATATTGATGAGATGGGGAATGGGCTGGACAGGGGCAGAGGGATATTGATGAGATGGGGAATGGGCTGGACAGGGGCAGAGGGATATTGATGAGATGGGGAATGGGCTGGACAGGGGCAGAGGGATATTGATGAGATGGGGAATGGGCTGGACAGGGGCAGAGGGATATTGATGAGATGGGGAATGGGCTGGACAGGGACAGAGGGATATTGATGAGATGGGGAATGGGCTGGACAGGGGCCGAGGGATATTGATGAGATGGGGGAATGGGCTGGACAGGGACAGAGGGATATTGATGAGATGGGGAATGGGCTGGACAGGGGCCGAGGGATATTGATGAGATGGGGAATGGGCTGGACAGGGGCAGAGGGATATTGATGAGATGGGGAATGGGCTGGATAGGGGCAGAGGGATATTGATGAGATGGAGAATGGGCTGGACAGGGGCCAAGGGATATTGATGAGATGGGGAATGGGCTGGACAGGGACAGAGGGATATTGATGAGATGGGGAATGGGCTGGACAGGGGCAGACGGATATTGATGAGATGGGGAATGGGCTGGACAGGGGCAGAGGGATATTGATGAGATGGGGAATGGGCTGGATAGGGGCAGAGGGATATTGATGAGATGGAGAATGGGCTGGACAGGGGCCAAGGGATATTGATGAGATGGGGAATGGGCTGGACAGGGGCAGAGGGATATTGATGAGATGGAGAATGGGCTGGACAGGGGCAGAGGGATATTGATGAGATGGGGAATGGGCTGGACAGGGGCAGACGGATATTGATGAGATGGGGAATGGGCTGGACAGGGGCAGAGGGATATTGATGAGATGGGGAATGGGCTGGACAGGGGCAGAGGGATATTGATGAGATGGGGAATGGGCTGGACAGGGGCCAAGGGATATTGATGAGATGGGGAATGGGCTGGACAGGGGCAGAGGGATATTGATGAGATGGGGTATGGGCTGGACAGGGGCAGAGGGATATTGATGAGATGTGGAATGGGCTGGACAGGGGCAGAGGGATATTGATGAGATGGGGAATGGGCTGGACAGGGGCAGAGGGATATTGATGAGATGGAGAATGGGCTGGACAGGGGCAGAGGGATATTGATGAGATGGGGAATGGGCTGGACAGGGGCAGAGGGATATTGATGAGATGGGGAATGGGCTGGACAGGGGCAGAGGGATATTGATGAGATGGGGAATGGGCTGGACAGGGCCTGATGGGATTCAATGTCAGTCAGTGCGAGGTGATGCATTTTGGTTAAATAAACAACTGCAGCAATTATGCTGTGAATGGAAATGGGTTCGGGACTGTGGGGGAGCAGAGGGATTTGGGGGAGGACAGGGTCACAGGTCATTAAAGGCACCACCTCAGGGGGAGAAGGCTGTAAAAAGCTCATGGAATTGTGGGTTTCACCTCAAAAGGTGCAGAATATAAAAACCAAGAGGTAATGATGAACCTAAATAAAATCTTAATCAGACGTCAGTTGGAGGACTGTGTACAGTATTGGGCTCCACACTGTAGGAAGGATATTGGGGTTTAGAGAGAGTAAAATACAGATTCACTGGGACGCTGCCTGGAGTGAGGGAAATAAATACCAAGAAAGACCAGAAAATGGGGTCTCTGTTTTTCTTTCTCTCTTTGTCTCTCTGTCTCTGAATGTCTCGCTCTCTCTCTCTGTCTCTGAATGTCTTGCTCTGTATCTGTCTGTTTTTCTCTCTTTGTCTGTCTCTCTCTATTTCTCTGTCTGTCCCTCTGTCTCTGTTTCTCTGATTTGTAAGATTTCTTGGAAAAATCTGTTTGTGTCTGTTTCTCTGTGTCTCTGTATCTGTCTCTGTCTATTTCTCTCTTCCTGCACCTCTGTCTGTCTGTACATATCTGTCTTTCTCTCTGTCTGTCTGTCCATATCTGTCTTTCTCTCTGTTTGTCTGTCCATATCTGTCTTTCTCTCTGTTTCTCTCTCTCTCTCTCTCGGGGAGTGAATGAGACGGGATCTTACAGAGTCGTGTATGATACTGAGTGGAATGGAAAAGGTTAATCCCAGTCACTATTTTAAATTAAACCGTGACTGCAGGAGACACAGGTACAGACTGGGAAAAGGCAGGTTCAGGACTGGTGTCAGGAAGCACTTCACACAGAGAGTGACCAATATCTGAAATTAGTCCCGGAGCAGGGGAGTGGGACTGAAACCTCTGGGGCCATTCACAAGGGTCAGTTGGAGGCTGTGACGGGCGGGGCTGGGGGATTTGTAGGATTTCTTGGAAAGGTGGGGCTGGATGGGCCGAATGGCCTCTCTCTGCATCTCTCTTCAAGCTGCCGGACTTGCCTTCATTTCTCAAGTTAAATGTCAGGGGGGAGGGGGAGCAGGAGGTACGAACGGTCCAAGAACCCCATCACCCCAAGGTTTATGTGATTAATCCTTCCATAGAATCGTACAGTACAGGAGGAGGCCTTTCGGCCCATCGTGCCTGTGCCAGCTCTTTGAAAGAGCTCTCCAATTGATCCCACTCCCCCGCTCTTTCCCCATATCCCTTTATAGATGGAGCATCAGTCAGCTCTCCCGGGAATTGGGTCGGCAACTCTGGTTGGACATGTTCCTGGAGGTTTCATCACACGACCTCTCACCTCCAAACACCCCTCCCCACTCTCCCGCCATTGGTCGCTCGACACATCCATCCCACACCTTGCGTAAAGTGAACAGACTCTTTGTTACCCGATTGGATGATTCTTGACTGTGGGGGAGCAGAGGGATTTGGGGGAGGACAGGGTCACAGGTCATTAAAGGCACCACCTCAGGGGGAGAAGGCTTCCGCGTGGTCCTAAAGCCCGCTTTCTTAAACTATCGGATTTCATTAACACTCAAATTTGTCCGAATCAAAATGAATCCGATATTCAGCCCGGATTTGGGCTTGTGTGTTCTACAGTTACTGATAAATATGAAGAAAGATACCACAAGAAATGTGAAGTTATTACAGTTTTAATAATAAACAACCAATTTTCCCCCATCGCCAATATTTTTACAATTAATAAATGAAATTGCTCAAAGAAAATGTAAACTATGTACCATTTTTAATGCCCCCAAGGTGTTTCTCCCCCAGTTTGCTCGCAGCGGTGTCCTGGAGATTAATACTTTATTCCTGGAGACTTCAGGACAATCCTGGAGGGTTGGGAACCCGACCTGGGAAGGTTGGAAACAGCAACAGGACTGATCCCTGAAGTGAAACAGACATCAAACCCCAGCCCTGGACTTACATATCCCCTCCCCCATATTATTAAAACTGTAATTACTTCACATTTCTTGTGGTATCTTTATTCATATTTATCAGTAACTGTAGAAAACACAAGCCCAAATCCGGGCTGAATATCGGATTCATTTTGATTCGGACAAATTTGAGTGTTAATAAAATCCGATAGTTTAACGCAGCGGGCTTTAGGATCACGCGGAAGCCTCAGGTGGGACTGTCGGGCAGAGTAACCCGGCAGGCTTTAGGACCGCGGGGAAGCCTCAGGTGGGTTGATGTTTCCAGTCTGTGTCTGCTCCTGGATTGAGATTTTATTTCTCTCTCTGTGAATCTCTCCGGGACCGGTCCGGTCTCTCTCTCCCCATCTATTCCCCTCTCTCCCCATCTATTCCCCTCTCTCCCCATCTATTCCCCCCTCTCTCCCCATCTATTCCCCCTCTCTCCCCATCTATTCCCCCCTCTCCCCATCTATTCCCCCCTCTCTCCCCATCTATTCCCCCCTCTCTCCCCATCTATTCCCCCCTCTCTCCCCATCTATTCCCCTCTCTCCCCATCTATTCCCCCCTCTCCCCATCTATTCCCCCCTCTCCCCATCTATTCCCCCCCTCTCCCCATCTATTCCCCCCTCTCTCCCCATCTATTCCCCCACCTCCCCATCTATTCCCCCTCTCTCCCCACCTATTCCCCCCTCTCTCCCCATCTATTCCCCCCTCTCCCCATCTATTCCCCCCCCCCTCTCCCCATCTATTCCCCCCCTCTCCCCATCTATTCCCCCTCCCTCTCTCCCTCCCTCTCCCCCCCTCTCCCCTCTCCCCCCCCCCCCTCCCCCCCCCCCCTCCCTCCCCCCCCTCCCCCTCTCCCCCTCCCCTCCCTCTCTCCCCCTCCCCTCCCTCTCTCCCCCTCTCCCTCCCCCCCCCTCCCCCTCTCCCCTCTCCCCTCTCCCCCTCTCCTTGTGATGGTCTAATTGCCGATCCCATCTCTCAGTCTCACAATCCGCCAACACCCAACACATGTCCCCATCACACCCATCAAACGGGACTCGGATTCTCCCCCTCCACCCGCTCTCTGCAGACGGGTCGATCCCAGGACCGAGTCGATCATTTTATTTCGGGATTTATTTCCTGTCAGCAAATCCCGCGGCCGCAAAATCAACTTTAATCCGGTTTCTCTGCTAAAGTCATCGGACCCGATTGAAGAGGCTCCGTCCTGAGGAATGCGGAGCTCGGTCCCTGATCGGAGGGCGCTGATCTCGGCCAGTGTAAGTGAGACTCTGGACATGTCCCCCCGGTAGGAGGGTCTGTGTACATTGTATAGGGGGGTCTGTGTACATTGTATAGGGGGGTCTGTGTACATTGTATAGGAGGGTCTGTGTACATTGTATAGGGGGTCTGTGTACATTGTATAGGAGAGTCTGTGTACATTGTATAGGGGGGTCTGTGTACATTGTATAGGGGGGTCTGTGTACATTGTATAGGGGGGTCTGTGTACATTGTATAGGAGGGTCTGTGTACATTGTATAGGGGGGTCTGTGTACATTGTATAGGAGGGTCTGTGTACATTGTATAGGGGGGTCTGTGTACATTGTATAGGGGGGTCTGTGTACATTGTATAGGGGGGTCTGTGTACATTGTATAGGAGGGTCTGTGTACATTGTATAGGGGGGTCTGTGTACATTGTATAGGAGGGTCTGTGTACATTGTATAGGGGGGTCTGTGTACATTGTATAGGGGGGTCTGTGTACATTGTATAGGGGGGTCTGTGTACATTGTATAGGGGGGTCTGTGTACATTGTATAGGGGGGTCTGTGTACATTGTATAGGAGGGTCTGTGTACATTGTATAGGAGGGTCTGTGTACATT
The DNA here is from genome assembly GCF_035084215.1 of Heptranchias perlo. Taxonomy (NCBI): domain Eukaryota; kingdom Metazoa; phylum Chordata; class Chondrichthyes; order Hexanchiformes; family Hexanchidae; genus Heptranchias; species Heptranchias perlo. Next base: position 6,065 of record NW_027139902.1, on the reverse strand, counting down.
GTATCGGGAGGTCTGTGTACATTGTATAGGGGGGTCTGTGTACATTGTATAGGGGGTCTGTGTACATTGTATAGGAGGGTCTGTGTACATTGTATAGGAGGGTCTGTGTACATTGTATAGGAGGGTCTGTGTACATTGTATAGGGGGGTCTGTGTACATTGTATAGGGGGGTCTGTGTACATTGTATAGGGGGGTCTGTGTACATTGTATAGTGGGGTCTGTGTACATTGTATAGGGGGGTCTGTGTACATTGTATAGGGGGGTCTGTGTACATTGCACAGGGGGGTCTGTGTACATTGTATAGGGGGTCTGTGTACATTGTATAGGAGGGTCTGTGTACATTGTATAGGAGGGTCTGTGTACATTGTATAGGGGGGTGTCTGTGTACATTGTATAGGGGGGTCTGTGTACATTGTATAGGGGGGTCTGTGTACATTGTATAGGGGGGTCTGTGTACATTGTATAGGGGGGTATGTGTACATTGTATAGGGGGGTCTGTGTACATTGTATAGGAGGGTCTGTGTACATTGTATAGGGGGGTCTGTGTACATTGTATAGGAGGGTCTGTGTACATTGTATAGGAGGGTCTGTGTACATTGTATAGGGGGGTCTGTGTACATTGTATAGGGGGGTCTGTGTACATTGTATAGGAGGGTCTGTGTACATTGTATAGGAGGGTCTGTGTACATTGTATAGGAGGGTCTGTGTACATTGTATAGGAGGGTCTGTGTACATTGTATAGGAGGGTCTGTGTACATTGTATAGGGGGGTCTGTGTACATTGTATAGGAGGGTCTGTGTACATTGTATAGGAGGGTCTGTGTACATTGTATAGGAGGGTCTGTGTACATTGTATAGGAGGGTCTGTGTACAGTGTATAGGAGGGTCTGTGTACAGTGTATAGGAGGGTCTGTGTACAGTGTATAGGGGGGTCTGTGTACATTGTATGGGGGGGGTCTGTGTACATTGTATAAGGGGGGTCTGTGTACATTGTATAAGGGGGGTCTGTGTACATTGTATAAGGGGGGTCTGTGTACATTGTATAAGGGGGGTCTGTGTACATTGTATAGGGGGGGGTCTGTGTACATTGTATAGGGGGGTCTGTGTACATTGTATAGGGGGGTCTGCGTACATTGTATAGGGGGGTCTGTGTACATTGTACAGGGGGGTCTGTGTACATTGTGTAGGAGGGTCTGTGTACATTGTATAGGAGGGTCTGTGTACATTGTATAGGGGGGTCTGTGTACATTGTATAGGGGGGTCTGCGTACATTGTATAGGGGGGTCTGTGTACATTGTACAGGGGGGTCTGTGTACATTGTGTAGGAGGGTCTGTGTACATTGTATAGGAGGGTCTGTGTACATTGTATAGGAGGGTCTGTGTACATTGTATAGGAGAGTCTGTGTACATTGTATAGGAGGGTCTGTGTACATTGTATAGGGAGGTCTGTGTACATTTTATAGGGGGGTCTGTGTACATTGTAGAGGAGGGTCTGTGTACATTGTATCGGGCTCTGTGTACAGTGTATAGGGCTCTGTGTACAGTGTATAGGGCTCTGTGTGCAGTGTACAGGCTCTGTGCACAGTGTATAGGGCTCTGTACAGTGCATAGGGCTCTGTGTGCAGTGTACAGGCTCTGTGTGCAGTGTACAGGCTCTGTGTGCAGTGTATAGGGCTCTGTGTGCAGTGTACAGGCTCTGTGTACAGTGTACAGGCTCTGTGTACAGTGTATAGGGCTCTGTGTACAGTGTACAGGCTCTGCGCGCGGTGTACGGGCTCTGCGCGCGGTGTGCGGGCTCTGCGCGCGGTGTACGGGGCTCTGCGCGCGGTGTACGGGGCTCTGCGCGCGGTGTACGGGGCTCTGCGCGCGGTGTACGGGGCTCTGCGCGCGGTGTACGGGGCTCTGCGCGCGGTGTACGGGGCTCTGCGCGCGGTGTGCGGGCTCTGTGTACACTGTACGGGCTCTGTGTACACTGTACGGGCTCTGTGCGCGGTGTACGGGCTCTGTGTACAGTGTACGGGCTCTGTGCACGGTCCAGGGTGGGATATGCTGCTTCCTGCAATCTGACAATCTCCAACACCCACAAACTCTGATTCCCATTTCCCCCGGGCTGGAACAGGGCCCCCTGCCGGTCCGGCCCAGTCTCACACCCTGGACCACCCCCAGTTTTGGGGACAATTTCCTTTCACTGAGCGTCTCCCCCAACTCACTCCTTCCCACATTGTCTGACTTTATAAACGATTCGAGATGCAGAAGGAGTTTTCTTTATTTAATGGTTAATAAAGAAATAATCCTGAACACACAAACAATGGGATTGGATGAGCCTTAAATCAGCGTTGATGAAATGAGTTTTTGATGAGCGGCCGGTGCTGAACTTGTCCTGTTTCCCCCCGCCGTGTGTTTAATGCTCCTGTCTGGGATCAGATTCACTTCTCACAACATTTCATTTCATTTCTAAATCACAGCAGAGTTTCCAGAGCGAGGGCATCAAACCAGCCCACATCCCCGAACCAGCCACTGGGCAAGATTCACACTCCCCTCAGCTCTGAGCTGCCAATAAATTCAACCCCAACTCGCCTGTTATCGAGGTGTAATTATTCCTATTGATCTGCAGCTTGTGAAGATAATGTGATCACTGAAACAAATCTCCGAAACTAGGCCAAATATGTCAAAACCTCATCAAACTCTAGTGATGTCCGACTGTGAGACCCTCCAGCCCTCCCACCCTCCGAGATCTCCGCGTTCCTCCAACTCTGGCCTCTTGTCCATCCCCCACTCCCTTCACCCCTCCATTGGCGGCCGTGCCTTCAGCTGCCCAGACCCTAAGCTCTGGAATTCCCTCCCTAAACCTCTCTGCCTCTCCCCCTCTCTCTCCTCCTTAAAACCAACCTCTTTGACCAAGCTTTTGGTCACCTGTCCTAATATCTCCTTATGTGGCTCGGTGTCAAATTTTATTTGATAATCGCTCCTGTGAAGTTCCTTGGGATGTTTTACTACGTTAAAGGCGCTATATAAATGCAAGTTGTTGTTGGGGTCACATAAGAACATAACACAAGAAATAGGAGCAGGAATAGGCCATTCGGCCCCTCGAGCCTGCTCCGCCATTCAATCAGATCATGGCTGATCTTCGACCTCAACTCCACTTTCCCGCCTGATCCCCATATCCCTTGATTCCCTCAGTGTCCAAAAATCTATCGATCTCAGTCTTGAATATTCTCAACGACTGAGCATCCACAGCCCTCTGGGGTAGAGAATTCTAAAGATTCACAAACCCTACGAGCAGGTGGTGTGACGTAGGAGCCAGAAGATGAGTGTGGATTGTGAGGATCGAGCTGAAGGGGAACAGCATTCCGGGGGAGGAAGGGTGACGTTCGGAGACTATTTCTGCTCACAGTGGAGCAGCTTATAAAAGGCCGTAGTATTTATTATAGAAAATGAGTTATAAATATCCCAGTTATAAGTCTGTATATCAGTCAGAGTCCAGAGTAACACATTGTGTCGTAAAATGGTCCACGGGAGGGACATCAAACCCAGAGTTTGTGAGTTTTTATTGGGGCCACTTTAAAAAGAGAATGAGAATAATTTCACTTTTCCCGTGTGAGGAGCTGCTGAGATTGAGGTGAGATGATGGAGGGAGGGGAATATTTTTGCTTTTGCAGCTCCTCCTCACCTCTCCTGAAGGTGCTGACTCAAGTCCCACTCCAGAGACTCGAGCACTTAAACCAGGCCGACACTCCCGGTGCAGTACTGAGGGAGTGCTGCACTGTCGGAGGGTCAGTACTGAGGGAGTGCTGGACTGTCGGAGGGTCAGTACTGAGGGAGTGCTGCACTGTCGGAAGGTCAGTACTGAGGGAGTGCTGGACTGTCGGAGGGTCAGTACTGAGGGAGTGCTGCACTGTCGGAGGGTCAGCACTGAGGGAGTGCTGCACTGTCGGAGGGTCAGCACTGAGGGAGTGCTGCACAGTTGGAGGGTCAGCACTGAGGGAGTGCTGCACAGTTGGAGGGTCAGTACTGAGGGAGTGCTGCACTGTCGGAGGGTCAGTACTGAGGGAGTGCTGCACTGTTGGAGGTGCCGTTTTTCGGATGAGATGTTAAACCGAGACCCCTCTCAGGTTGATATCGATGATTCCATGGCACTATTTTTAAGAAGCAGGGAGTTCTCCCCGGTGTCCTGGCCAATATTTATCCCTCAACCAACATTGTGAAAAAACAGATTATCTGGTCATTTATCTCATTGCTGTTTGTGGGATCTTGCTCTGCGCAAATTGGCTGCCGCGTTTCCTACATTACAACAGTGACTACACTTCAGTAAAGTATTTCATTGGCTGTAAACGCTTTGGGTCGTCCTGAGGATGTGAAAGTCCCAAAGCTGCTCAAACAAAGTCCTCCACAGAGAGAGCCAATAGAAAGTGTTTGAGTGGGAACCTCGATTCCTTGTCATTGAATTGAAGGGCTGGAGACTCTCACATTTTAAAATTAAACAAAGCTGTTTCACTTTAATCCTCACTCCAGCCAATAGGTGACCCGGCTCCGTCACACTCACTGGTTCTCAGTGTCTGCAGTTATTGGTTTATATTAAAACTAATAAAAGGCGGTAACGATTGATTCTGGGCAGTGTGGTCCTGATGATCAGGGATCCAGAGTCTAGATCTGGTGTTGTCTGAAAGGATCTTTTGATTGTCTGTAATTTCTGAATGTTGCAGTAAATCAGTGTGTTTATAATCAGATAATGAATAATATCCTTAATCTGTCAAACTCCAGTGTGTTCTATTTAATCAGTGAGCTTTTCAATAGTGGCCGAGATTTAACGGGAAAATCCCATCACAAGATTTATTTTTATCTCGATCAGAATCCTGGGAGTTGAGTTGAAATCTTCATCTCATCGAAATCGAGATAAAGTCTCAAATCCAGGCACTCGGATTGGATTAGTCAGAGTGCGGGGATTGGCTGTTAATGGGCAGTGTGAGTCTGAGGATTGGGCTCGAAGGTCAGGAGCAGAACCTGGTCCAAAATCCATTGATTTTATTTCTCTCCCAACAGGGAGCTGATGTCAGAAGGAGGAGATGATCAATGGGAGAGAGAGTCTTGTCAGGACACAGTCATCTCATTGGGTCCCAGTACTGACTGATCAGCGAATAAGGACAACTGTCTGACACAGAGAACAGCTGGGGGAAAACAGCTGGAATTCAAACACCTGGAACATCTGCAAACACAGCCGGGGAAAACAGCTGGAACCATAACACCTGCACATCTGCAAACACTGTTGTGGAAAAACAGCTGGAATCCTAACACCTGACACATCCGCAAACACAGCTGAGAAAAACAGCTGGAACCCCAACACCTGGAAAATCTGCAAACACCGCTGGGGAAAAACATCTGGAATCAGTGTCCAGTCAAAGTCGGATCGTCACAGAACGTTCACACCAGACCTCGGAGTGGAGACCCCCCTGAATCACCCCCAGACGGACCGAGATCACCCCCTCTCTGAGCGAGGGTCCATTCGGAGCGGAGACCCCCCTGAATCACCCCCAGACGGACCGAGATCACCCCCTCTCTGAGCGAGGGTCCAATCGAAACGATGCGTCTGTCCGGTTTGTTGCCCCTTCAGGCCCTTTGGACAGCCCTGTCTGTCTCCACACAGCACTTCCCGTCCTGGGGTCACTACGACCTGTGTAAGGCTCAGATTCACTGGGACCAGGGGAGGAGTTGGGATTACATGGCCTGCCAGCCCGAGGCGGAGCTGGTCAGCAGGTTCCTGAGGGTGAGGTTGGATCCCCCCAACAGTACGTGTGGAGAGACCCCGGAGATGTACTGCACACTGGTGAGTAGAAGCCTTTCACACCCAGTCTCTGTTGTGTGTCACGCTGGGAATGGACGGTCACTGAATGGCCTTTATCAAAGTGAGTCATTACATAGAATTACAGAGAATGTACAGCACAGAAACAGGCCATTCGGCCCAACTGGTCTATACTGGTGTTTATGCTCCACACGAGCCTCCTCCCACCCTACTTCATCTCACCCTATCAGCATATCCTTCTATTCCTTTCTCCCTCATGTGTTTATCGA
>NW_027139901.1:0-79872 GCF_035084215.1 Heptranchias perlo | reverse complement strand
TTTACGCAGCGAGTCGTTCTGATCTGGAATTCGCTGCCTGAAAGGGAGGTGGAGGCAGATTCAATAATAATTTTCAAAAGGGGAAATTGGGGAAATTTCTGGACTCCATATACCTGGGTTAGACCACACTCGGAGCACTGTGCACAGTTCTGGTCTCCGTATACCTGGGTTAGACCACACTTGGAGCACTGTGCACAGTTCTGGTCTCCATATACCCTGGGTTAGACCACACTCGGAGCACTGTGCACAGTTCTGGTCTCCATATACCTGGGTTAGACCACACTCGGAGCACTGTGCACAGTTCTGGTCTCCATATACCTGGGTTAGACCGCACTCGGAGCACTGTGCACAGTTCTGGTCTCCATATACCTGGGTTAGACCACACTTGGAGCACTGTGCACAGTTCTGGTCTCCATATACCTGGGTTAGACCACACTCGGAGCACTGGCACAGTTCTGGTCTCCATATACCTGGGTTAGACCACACTTGGAGCACTGTGCACAGTTCTGGTCTCCAGAAACCTGGTTAGACCACACTTGGAGCACTGTGCACAGTTCTGGTCTCCATATACCTTGGTTGGATCACACTTGGAGCACTGTGCACATTTCTGGTCTCCATATTATAAAAAGGACATAGAGGCAGTGGAGAAGGTGCAAAAAAGATTCACAAGGATGATACTGGAATTGAGAGGTTATAACTATCAGGAAAGACTGAACAGGCTGGGGGTCTTTTCTCTAGAAAAGAGAAGATTGAGGGGTGACCTGATAGAGGTCTTGAAGATAATGAAAGGGTGTGTTCGATCGGGTAGACGGAGAGATGATGTTTCCACTTGTGGGGGGAGACCAGAACCAGGGGGCTATAAATATAAGAGAGTCACTAATAAATCCAATCGGGAATTCAGGAGAAACTTCTTTCCCCAGAGAGCGGTGAGAATGTGGAACTCGCTCCCACAAGGAGTAGTTATGGGGAATAACGGAGATGGATTTAAGGGGAAAGCTCGATAAACACGTGAGGGAGAAAGGAATCGGAGGAGATGGTGATAGGGGGGAGATGGAGTAGGGAGGGAGGAGGCTCGTGGGGAGCATAACACCGGGATAGACCAGAGGGGCCGAATGGCCTGTTTCTGTGGTGCAGACTCCATGTAACTCGAGGGTTTACATGTAGAATAACAGATACCCGGGAGTGAGTTAAAGACTGGAATCTAATCGAGGGGTTCGGGGGGTTTATATATAGAATAACAGATACCCGGGAGTGAGTTACAGACTGGAATCTAATCGAGGGGTTCGGGGGGTTTATATATAGAATAACGGATACCCGGGAGTGAGTTACAGACTGGAATCTAATCGAGGGGTTCGGGGGGTTTATATATAGAATAACAGATACCCGGGAGTGAGTTACAGACTGGAATCTAATCGAGGGGTTCGGGGGGTTTATATATAGAATAACGGATACCCGGGAGTGAGTTACAGACTGGAATCTAATCGAGGGGTTCGGGGGGTTTATATACAGAATAACAGATACCCGGGAGTGAGTTACAGACTGGAATCTAATCGAGGGGTTCGGGGGGTTTATATATAGAATAACAGATACCCGGGAGTGAGTTACAGACTGGAATCTAATCGAGGGGTTCGGGGGTTTATATATAGAATAACAGATACCCGGGAGTGAGTTACAGACTGGAATCTAATCGAGGGGTTCGGGGGGTTTTATATAGAATAACAGATACCCGGGAGTGAGTTACAGACTGGAATCTAATCGAGGTGTTCAGGGGGTTTATATATAGAATAACAGATACCCGGGAGTGAGTTACAGACTGGAATCTAATCGAGGTGTTCAGGGGGTTTATATAGAGAATAACAGATACCCGGGAGTGAGTTACAGACTGGAATCTAATCGAGGGGTTCGGGGGGGTTTATATATAGAATAACAGATACCCGGGAGTGAGTTACAGACTGGAATCTAATCGAGGGGTTCGGGGGGTTTATATACAGAATAACAGATACCCGGGAGTGAGTTACAGACTGGAATCTAATCGAGGGGTTCGGGGGGGGGTTTATGTATAGAATAACAGATACCCGGGAGTGAGTTACAGACTGGAATCTAATCGAGGGGTTCGGGGGGGTTTATATATAGAATAACAGATACCCGGGAGTGAGTTACAGACTGGAATCTAATCGAGGGGTTCGGGGGGGGTTTATGTATGGAATAACAGATACCCTGGAGTGAGTTACAGACTGGAATCTAATCGAGGGGTTCGGGGGGTTTATATATAGAATAACAGATACCCGGGAGTGAGTTACAGACTGGAATCTAATCGAGGGGGTTTATATTTAGAATAACAGATACCCGGGAGTGAGTTACAGACTGGAATCTAATCGAGGGGTTCGGGGGGGGGTTTATGTATAGAATAACAGATACCTGGGAGTGAGTTACAGACTGGAATCTAATCGAGGGGTTCGGGGGTTTATATATAGAATAACAGATACCCGGGAGTGAGTTACAGACTGGAATCTAATCGAGGGGTTCGGGGGGTTTATTTCTAGAATAACAGATACCCGGGAGTGAGTTGCAGACTGGAATCCAATCGAGGGGTTCAGGGGGTTAAAATATCGAATAACAGATACCCGGGAGTGAGTTACAGACTGGAATCTCATCGAGGGGTTCGGGGGGTTTATTTCTAGAATAACAGATACCCGGGGAGTGAGTTACAGACTGGAATCTAATCGAGGGGTTCGGGGGGTTTATATATAGAATAACAGATACCCGGGAGTGAGTTACAGACTGGAATCTAATCGAGGGGTTCGGGGGGGGTTTATATATAGAATAACAGATACCCGGGAGTGAGTTACAGACTGGAATCTAATCGAGGGGTTCGGGGGGTTTATATATAGAATAACAGATACCCGGGAGTGAGTTACAGACTGGAATCTAATCGAGGGGTTCGGGGGGTTTATATATAGAATAACAGATACCCGGGAGTGAGTTACAGACTGGAATCTAATCGAGGGGTTCGGGGGGTTTATATATAGAATAACAGATACCCGGGAGTGAGTTACAGACTGGAATCTAATCGAGGGGTTCGGGGGGTTTATATATAGAATAACAGATACCTGGGAGTGAGCTCCAGACTGGAATCTAATCGAGGGGTTCGGGGGGTTTATATATAGAATAACAGATACCCGGGAGTGAGTTACAGACTGGAATCTAATCGAGGGGGTTCGGGGGGTTTATATATAGAATAACAGATACCCGGGAGTGAGTTACAGACTGGAATCTAATCGAGGGGTTCGGGGGGTTTATATATAGAATAACAGATACCCGGGAGTGAGTTACAGACTTGGATCGTGCCTCGACTTTGTACCTCACTGATAACCTCTTCTCCCCTGTGTTTCGCAGGAAGGGGTCTCTGAAGGTGAAGAAATGAGATTGATCTTTATCCTGGGTCGATCAGTGACGGACTCGAAACGGAAAATTTGCAAGAATGAGGCGAAAGGTGAGTACGGAGAAAGAGTGCGGACTGGATACAATGGGAGTGCGACCGGGAGAGAGATAGGAAGGGAAAGAGGGTGGGGGTGGAGGAGACACAGACAGAGGGACAGATTATGGACTGTGGGAGTTCTGCTCCTGATACGATGTTACAGGGATCTGGGAGGGTCGGAGGGGCTGGAGGAGGGTTACAGAGATCTGGGAGGGTCGGAGGGTCGGAGGAGGTTACAGAGATCTGGGAGGGTCGGAGGGGCTGGAGGCGGGTTACAGAGATCTGGGAGGGTGGGAGGGTGGGAGGGGCTGGAGGAGGGTTACAGAGATCTGGGAGGGTCGAAGGGGCTGGAGGAGGTTACAGAGATCTGGGAGGGTCGGAGGGCTGGAGGAGTTTACAGAGATCTGGGAGGGTCGGAGGGGCTGGAGGAGGTTACAGAGATCTGGGAGGGTCGGAGGGGTTGGAGGAGGGTTACAGAGATCTGGGAGGGTCGGAGGGGGCTGGAGGAGGTTACAGAGATCTGGGAGGTGGGAGGGGCTGGAGGAGGGTTACAGAGATCTGGGAGGGTCGGAGGGGCTGGAGGAGGGTTACAGAGATCTGGGAGGGTCGGAGGGGCTGGAGGAGGTTACAGAGATCTGGGAGGGTCGGAGGGGCTGGAGGAGGTTACAGAGATCTGGGAGGGTCGGAGGGGCTGGAGGAGGGTGACAGAGATCTGGGAAGGTCGGAGGGGCTGGAGGAGGTCACAGAGATCGGGGAGGGGCTGGAGGAGGTTACAGAGATCTGGGTGGGTCGGAGGGGCTGGAGGAGGGTTACAGAGATCTGGGAGGGTGGGAGGGGCTGGAGGAGGGTTACAGAGATCTGGGAGGGTCGGAGGGGCTGGAGGAGGGTTACAGAGATCTGGGAGGGTGGGAGGGGCTGGAGGAGGGTTACAGAGATCTGGGAGGGTCGGAGGGGCTGGAGGAGGTTACAGAGATCTGGGAGGGTCGGAGGGGCTGGAGGAGGTTACAGAGATCTAGGAGGGTCGGAGGGGCTGGAGGAGGTTACAGAGATCTGGGAGGGTCGGTGGGGCTGGAGGAGGTTAGAGATCTGGGAGGGTCGGAGGGGCTGGAGGAGGGTTACAGAGATCTGGGAGGGTCGGAGGGGCTGGAGGAGGTTACAGAGATCTGGGAGGGTCGGAGGGGCTGGAGGAGGGTTACAGAGATCTGGGAGGGTCGGAGGGGCTGGAGGAGGGTTACAGAGATCTGGGAGGGTCAGAGGGGCTGGAGGAGGATACAGAGATCTGGGAGGGTGGGAGGGGCTGGAAGAGGGTTACAGAGATCTGGGAGGGTCGGAGGGGCTGGAGGAGGGTTACAGAGATCTGGGAGGGTGGGAGGGGCTGGAGGAGGGTTACAGAGATCTGGGCGGGTCGGAGGGGCTGGAGGAGGTTACAGAGATCTGGGAGGGTCGGAGGGGCTGGAGGAGGTTACAGAGATCTGGGAGGGTCGGAGGGGCTGGAGGAGGTTACAGAGATCTGGGAGGGTGGAAGGGGCTGGAGGAGGTTACAGAGATCTGGGAGGGTCGGAGGGGCTGGAGGAGGTTACAGTGATCTGGGAGGGTCGGAGGGGCTGGAGGAGTTTACAGAGATCTGGGAGGGTCGGAGGGGCTGGAGGAGGGTTACAGAGATCTGGGAGGGTGGGAGCGGCTGGAGGAGGATACAGAGATCTGGGAGGGTCGGAGGGGCTGGCGGAGGGTTACAGAGATCTGGGAGGGTCGGAGGGGCTGGAGGAGGGTTACAGAGATCTGGGAGGGTGGAAGGGGCTGGAGGAGGTTACAGAGATCTGGGAGGGTCGGAGGGGCTGGAGGAGGTTACAGAGATCTGGGAGGGTCGGAGGGGCTGGAGGAGTTTACAGAGATCTGGGAGGGTCGGAGGGGCTGGAGGAGGATACAGAGATCTGGGAGGGTCGGAGAGGGGCTGGAGGAGGGTTACAGAGATCTGGGAGGGTCGGAGGGGCTGGAGGAGGGTTACAGAGATCTGGGAGGGTCGGAGGGGCTGGAGGAGGTTACAGAGATCTGGGAGGGTCGGAGGGGCTGGAGGAGGGTTACAGAGATCTGGAGGGTCGGAGGGGCTGGAGGAGGGTTACAGCGAGCACAGGGGGTGAATGGGACTGGGTGCGAGTTGGGATACGGAGGGAGGCCAGCAGAGCTCCAGATGAGCTGATGGTTACTGAGCCCGCAAAGGTGGGAGAGCGTTGGGAACAGCGGAGTCCGGAGGTGACAAAGGAGGCGGACGAGGGTTTCGGGGGGAGACGGGCGATTTTACGCCAGGTGGAAGCAGGCGGTCTTGGCGACGGAGCCGATGTGCGGTCGGAAGGTCACCTCAGGGTCAAATCGGACGCCGAGGATGCCAAGGCCCCGGTCCAGCTTCGGACAGTGGCCAGGGGGAGGGGGATGGAGTCGGTGTCTGGAGACCGGAGTTTGTCAGGGGTCGGCTGGGGCGGGGCGGGGGGGAAGTGAGGCCAGAATCGGAGTCGACCGTGACGCAACCCTTGGCTGAATAGCCAGGCCGGCTCACCTGGTCGTTAGCTTGATGGTAGTAACTTCCATGGACTCCGCCCCGACCAATATTCAGGGTGCTGATCCACTGGAGGCTGGGTGACAAAGAGATAGTTAACAGACTGTCGATATAACCCACACCCCTCACAGATATAACCCACACCCCTCACATTAACACTGATATATCCCACACCCCTCACTGTAACACTGATATATCCCACACCCCTCACTGTAACACAGATATAACCCACACCCCTCACTGTAACACTGATATAACCCAAACCCCTCACTGCAACACTGATATAACCCACACCCCTCACTGTAACACTGATATATCCCACACCCCTCACTGTAACACTGATATCCCACACCCCTCACTGAAACACTGATATAACCCACACCCCTCACTGTAACACTGATATAACCCACACCCCTCACCGTAACACTGATATATCCCACACCCCTCACTGTAACACTGATATATCCCACACCCCTCACTGTAACACTGATATAACCCACACCCCTCACTGTAACACTGATATATCCCACACCCCTCACTGTAACACTGATATAACCCACACCCCTCACTGTAACACTGATATACCCCACACCCCTCACTGTAACACTGATATATCCCACACCCCCTCACTGTAACACTGATATATCCCACACCCCCTCACTGTAACACTGATATATCCCACACCCCTCACTGTAACACTGATATAACCCACACCCCTCACTGTAACACTGATATATCCCACACCCCTCACTGTAACACTGATATAACCCACACCCCTCACTGTAACACTGATATAACCCACACCCCTCACTGTAACACTGATATAACCCACACCCCTCACTGTAACACTGATATATCCCACACCCCCTCACTGTAACACTGATATATCCCACACCCCTCACTGTAACACTGATATACCCCACAGCTCTCACTGTAACACTGATATATCCCACACCCCTCACTGTAACACTGATATAACCCACACCCCTCACTGTAACACTGATATACCCCACACCCCCTCGCTGTAACACTCATATAACCCACACCCCTCACTGTAACACTGATATAACCCACACCCCTCACTGTAACACTGATATAACCCACACCCCCTCACTGTAACACTGATATAACCCACACCCCTCACTGTAACACTGATATAACCCACACCCCCTCACTGTAACACTGATATATCCCACACCCCCTCACTGTAACACTGATATATCCCACAATCCTCACTGTAACACTGATATAACCCACACCCCTCACTGTAACACTGATATAACCCACACCCTCTCACTGTAACACTGATATAACCCACACCCCTCACTGTAACACTGATATATCCCACACCCCTCACTGTAACACTGATATATCCCACACCCCTCACTGTAACACTGATATATCCCACACCCCCTCGCTGTAACACTGATATATCCCACACCCCCTCACTGTAACACTGATATACCCCACACCCCCTCGCTGTAACACTGATATATCCCACACCCCTCACTGTAACACTGATATATCCCACACCCCTCACTGTAACACTGATATATCCCACACCCCTCACTGTAACACTGATATAACCCACACCCCCTCACTGTAACACTGATATATCCCACACCCCTCACTGTAACACTGATATATCCCACACCGCTCACTGTAACACTGATATATCCCACACCCCCTCACTGTAACACTGATATATCCCACACCCCTCACTGTAACACTGATATACCCCACAGCTCTCACTGTAACACTGATATATCCCACACCCCTCACTGTAACACTGATATAACCCACACCCCTCACTGTAACACTGATATAACCCACACCCCTCACTGTAACACTGATATATCCCACACCCCTCACTGTAACACTGATATAACCCACACCCCCTCACTGTAACACTGATATAACCCACACCCCTCACTGTAACACTGATATAACCCACACCCCCTCACTGTAACACTGATATATCCCACAACCCTCACTGTAACACTGATATAACCCACACCCCTCACTGTAACACTGATATAACCCACACCCTCTCACTGTAACACTGATATACCCCACACCCCTCACTGTAACACTGATATATCCCACACCCCTCACTGTAACACTGATATATCCCACACCCCTCACTGTAACACTGATATATCCCACACCCCCTCGCTGTAACACTGATATATCCCACACCCCTCACTGTAACACTGATATACCCCACACCCCCTCGCTGTAACACTGATATATCCCACACCCCTCACTGTAACACTGATATATCCCACACCCCCTCGCTGTAACACTGATATACCCCACACCCCTCACTGTAACACTGATATATCCCACACCCCTCACCGTAACACTGATATAACCCACACCCCTCACTGTAACACTGATATAACCCACACCCCCTCACTGTAACACTGATATAACCCACACCCCTCACTGTAACACTGATATATCCCACACCCCTCACTGTAACACTGATATAACCCACACCCCCCTCACTGTAACACTGATATAACCCACACCCCTCACTGTAACACTGATATATCCACACCCCTCACTGTAACACTCTGATATACCCCACACCCCTCACTGTAACACTGATATAACCCACACCCCCCACTGTAACACTGATATACCCCACACCCCCTCACTGTAACACTGATATAACCCACACCCCTCACTGTAACACTGATATACCCCACACGCCTCACTGTAACACTGATATACCCCTCACCCCCTCACTGTAACACTGATATAACCCACGCCCCCTCACTGTAACACTGATATAACCCACACCCCTCACTGTAACACTGATATCACCCACACCCCTCACTGTAACACTGATATATCCCACACCCCTCACTGTAACACTGATATAACCCACACCCCTCACTGTAACACTGATATATCCCACACCCCTCACTGTAACACTGATATAACCCACACCCCTCACTGTAACACTCTGATATAACCCACACCCCTCACTGTAACACTGATATAACCCACACCCCCTCACTGTAACACTGATATAACCCACACCCCTCACTGTAACACTGATATATCCCACACCCCTCACTGTAACACTGATATAACCCACACCCCCTCACTGTAACACTGATATAACCCACACCCCTCACTGTAACACTGATATATCCCACACCCCTCACTGTAACACTCTGATATACCCCACACCCCTCACTGTAACACTGATATAACCCACACCCCCTCACTGTAACACTGATATACCCCACACCCCTCACTGTAACACTGATATAACCCACACCCCTCACTGTAACACTGATATACCCCACACACCTCACTGTAACACTGATATACCCCACACCCCCTCACTGTAACACTGATATAACCCACGCCCCCTCACTGTAACACTGATATAACCCACACCCCTCACTGTAACACTGATATCACCCACACCCCTCACTGTAACACTGATATATCCCACACCCCTCACTGTAACACTGATATAACCCACACCCCTCACTGTAACACTGATATATCCCACACCCCTCACTGTAACACTGATATAACCCACACCCCTCACTGTAACACTGATATAACCCACACCCCCTCACTGTAACACTGATATAACCCACACCCCTCACTGTAACACTGATATACCCCACACCCCCTCACTGTAACACTGATATATCCCACACCCCTCACTGTAACACTGATATAACCCACACCCCTCACTGTAACACTGATATAACCCACACCCCTCACTGTAACACTGATATATCCCACACCCCTCGCTGTAACACTGATATATCCCACACCCCTCGCTGTAACACTGATATACCCCACACCCCCTCACTGTTACACTGATATACCCCACACCCCCTCACTGTAACCACTGATATACCCCACACCCCCTCACTGTAACACTGATATACCCCACACCCCCTCGCTGTAACACTGATATATCCCACACCCCTCACTGTAACACTGATATAACCCACGCCCCCTCACTGTAACACTGATATAACCCACACCCCTCACTGTAACACTGATATCACCCACACCCCTCACTGTAACACTGATATATCCCACACCCCTCACTGTAACACTGATATAACCCACACCCCTCACTGTAACACTGATATATCCCACACCCCCTCACTGTAACACTGATATAACCCACACCCCTCACTGTAACACTGATATAACCCACACCCCCTCACTGTAACACTGATATAACCCACACCCCTCACTGTAACACTGATATACCCCACACCCCCTCACTGTAACACTGATATATCCCACACCCCTCACTGTAACACTGATATAACCCACACCCCTCACTGTAACACTGATATAACCCACACCCCTCACTGTAACACTGATATATCCCACACCCCTCGCTGTAACACTGATATATCCCACACCCCTCGCTGTAACACTGATATACCCCACACCCCCTCACTGTTACACTGATATACCCCACACCCCCTCACTGTAACACTGATATACCCCACACCCCCTCACTGTAACACTGATATACCCCACACCCCCTCACTGTAACACTGATATACCCCACACCCCCTCGCTGTAACACTGATATAACCCACACCCCCTCACTGTAACACTGATATACCCCACACCCCCTCGCTGTAACACTGATATACCCCACACCCCCTCACTGTAACACTGATATATCCCACACCCCCTCGCTGTAACACTGATATACCCCACACCCCCTCGCTGTAACACTCTGACACACCCCTCACTGTCAGACTTACTCGCGTACATCCCTGCCAAGGTTAAAATGGCTCCCTCCTCGGTCGGCCGCCTGTGATAAACCATCTCACCGCCAAGCACGAGGTTCCGGGTGACGCTTTGCAGGAAGTGGGCGACCAAAATCACTGAGGGCGCAAAAGGCAAAAAAAAAAAGTCGCACGGGAAGAATCTGCTTTCTGTCGCCCCCCCCACCCCCAACCGAGCTCTGAACCCCGGGGGTCGAAGGGGGGTGAAAGGTCGCGGGCCTGACCTGATTCGTTGATGACGTCCGGGTTCCCGAGGGTAAAGGTCGCGGTGAAGGAGTCGCCTCGATATTCCGAGTCGAACTGCCAGGTCAGGAAGTTCTCCTGCTGCGTCTGCGGAAGGGAAGAGAAAGGGGTTTATTTCCCTCCCCTCCGGTCCGCCTTCCCCCCCCCCCCCCGCCCCCCCCTCCCCCACCTCGGACCCCCTCCCCTCCGATTTCCCCCCCCCCCCTCTCCAATCCCCCTCCCTCCGCGATCCCGCTCCCCACCGATTCCCCTCTCCCTCTGCGGTCCCCCTCTCTCTTATCTCCCCCCCTCCCCCCTCTTATCTCCCCCCCCCCTCTTATTCCCCCCCTCTTATCCCCCGCCCCCTATCCCCCGCCCCCTCTCCGATCCCCCCCGCCATGTACCCCCCTCCCCCTAAGGTCCTCCTCCCCCTCTGGCCACCCTCTCCTCCGATTCCCCCTCCCTCTCTTATCCCCCCACCCTCTCTTATCCCCCCTCCCTCTCTTATCCCCCCTCCCTCTCTTATCCCTCCCCCCCCCTCTTATCTCCCCCCCCTCTCTTATCCCCCTCCCTCTCCGATCCCCCCGCCATGTACCCCCCTCCCCCTCAGGTCCTCCTCCCCCTCTGGCCACCCTCTCCTCCGATTCCCCCTCCCTCTCTTATCCCCCCTCCCTCTGCGATTCCCCCCCCCTCCCCTCTGCGATTCCCCCCCCTCCCTCTGCGATTTCCCCCCCCCTCCCTCTGCGATTCCCCCCCCTCCCTCTGCGATTCCCCCCCCTCCCTCTGCGATATCCCCCCCCTCCCTCTGCGATTCCCCCCCCTCCCTCTGCGATTCCCCCCCCTCCCTCTGCGATTCCCCCCCCTCCCTCTGCGATATCCCCCCCTCCCTCTGCGATTCCCCCCCCTCCCTCTGCGATTCCCCCCCCTCCCTCTGCGATTCCCCCCCCCTCCCTCTGCGATTCCCCCCGCCACGTACCCCTCTCCCCCTCCCGTCCTCCTCCCCCTCTGTCCCCCCTCTCCTCCGATTCCCCTTCTCCGATTTCCTTCCCCTCCCCTCCGTCCCCATCCCCTCCGATCCTCTCCCTTCCAACTCCCTCCCCTCCCCTCATTTTCTGAAGGTGCTAACTCTCCCTGGGGTACACACCGACTCCCCTCAACTGGCTGGAAAAGATTCTGTCATTTCAATAAACGGAGGGTCCCCGTCTGCCCCCCTCTCGGGTGGATGTGAAAGATCCCACGGCCACTATTGGATGAAGAGCAGGGAGGAGGGGAGTTCTCCCCGGGGTCCTGGGCCCCCATATTTATCCCTCGAACAACATCACTGAACAAAAAAAACAGATGATCTGGGTCATTTATCACATCGCTGTTTGTGGGATCTTGCTGTGCGCAAATTGGCTGCCTCGTTTCCCACATTACAACAGTGAGCGCACTTCAGGAAGTCCGTCATTGGCCGTGAAGAGTTTTTCTGGGATGTCCTGAGGTTCTTCACAGGAGCCTAAATCAGACCTCGAGCCACGTGAGGAGATATTCGGACAGGTGACCAAAAGCTCGGTCAAAGAGGGAGGGTTTAAGGAGAGTCTTAAAGGAGGAGGAGAGAGAGAGGCGGAGAGGTTTAGGGAGGGAATTCCAGAGCACAGAGGCCCCAGGCAGCTGAAGGCACGGCCGCCAATGGTGGAGCGATGGGAATCGGGGGAGATGGGCAAGAGGCCAGAATTGGAGGAGCGCAGAGATCTGGGAGGGTCGGAGGAGGTTGGAGAGATCTGGGAGGGTCGGAGGAGGTTGGAGGAGGGTTACAGAGATCTGGGAGGGTCGGAGGGGCTGGAGGAGGGTTACAGAGAACTGGGAGGGTCGGAGGGGCTGGAGGAGGGTTACAGAGATCTGGGAGGGTCGGAGGGGCTGGAGGAGGGTTACAGAGATCTGGGAGGGTCGGAGGGGCTGGAGGAGGGTTACAGAGATCTGGGAGGGTCGGAGGAGGTTACAGAGATCTGGAAGGGTCAGAGGGGCTGGAGGAGGTTACAGAGATCTGGGAGGGTCGGAAGGTCTGGAGGAGGGTTACAGAGATCTGGGAGGGGCTGGAGGAGGTTACAGAGATCTGGGAGGGTCGGAAGGTCTGGAGGAGGGTTACAGAGATCTGGAGGGGCTGGAGGAGGTTACAGAGATCTGGGAGGGTCTGAGGGGCTGGAGGAGGTTACAGTGATCTGGGAGGGTCGGAGGAGGTTACAGAGATCTTGGAGGGTTGGAGGGGCTGGAGGAGGGTTACAGAGAACTGGGAGGGTTGGAGGGGCTGGAGGAGGGTTACAGAGATCTGGGAGGGTCGGAGGGGCTGGAGGAGGTTACAGAGATCTGGGAGGGTCGGAGGGGACTGGAGGAGGTTACAGAGATCTGGAGGGTCGGAGGGGCTGGAGGAGGTTACAGAGATCTGGGAGGGTTACAGAGATCTGGGAGGGTCAGAGGGGCTGGAGGAGGGTTACAGAGAACTGGGAGGGTCGGAGGGGCTGGGGGAGGGTTACAGAGATCTGGGAGGGTTGGAGGGGCTGGAGGGGGTTGCAGAGATCTGGGAGGGTTGGAGGGGCTGGAGGAGGGTTACAGAGATCTGGGAGGGTCGGAGGGGCTGGAGGAGGTTACAGAGATCTGGGAGGGGTGGGAGGGGCTGGAGGAGGTTACAGAGATCTGGGAGGGTCGGAGGGGGTTACAGAGATCTGGGTGGGTCGGAGGGGCTGGAGGAGGTTACAGAGATCTTGGAGGGTCGGAGGGGCTGGAGGAGGTTACAGAGATCTGGGAGGGTCGGAGGGGCTGGAGGAGGTTACAGAGATCTGGGAGAGTCGGAGGGGCTGGAGGAGGTTACAGAGATCTGGGAGGGTCGGAGGGGCTGGAAGAGGGTTACAGAGATCTGGGAGGGTTGGAGGGTCTAGAGGAGGTTACAGAGATCTGGGAGGGTTGGAGGGGCTGGAGGAGGTTACAGAGATCTGGGAGGGTTGGAGGGGCTGGAGGAGGTTACAGAGATCTGGGAGGGTCGGAGGGGCTTGAGGAGGTTACAGAGATCTGGGAGGGTCGGAGGGGCTGGAGGAGGGTTACAGAGATCTGGGAGGGTTAGAGAGGCTGGAGGAGGTTACAGAGATCTGGGAGGGTTAGAGAGGCTGGAGGAGGTTACAGAGATCTGGGAGGGTTGGAGGAGGTTACAGAGATCTGGGAGGGTCGGAGAGGCTGGAGGAGGGTTACAGAGATCTGGGAGGGTCGGAGAGGCTGGAGGAGGGTTTCAGAGATCTCGGAGGAGGGGGGGGCAACGAAGTCCATGGAGGGGGTTTGAAAAGAAGGATGAGAATTTCAAAATTGAGGTGTTCCCGGACTGGGAACCAATGTCGGTCCAGCGAGCACAGTGGGTGATGGGTGAGACTGGTCACTTGATGTAAACTAAAGGGTCCAATTTTAAAGGGGGCGCAGGAACAGAGAGACCTGGGGGTGGAGGGACACAAATCATCGAAGGTGGGCAGGGCAGGTTGAGAAAGTGGTTAAAAAAGCAGACGGGACCCCGGGCTTTATAAATAGAGGCACAGAGTCCAAAAGCAAGGAAGTCATGATGAACCTTTTATAAAACACTGGTTGGGCCACGACTGGAGGATTCAGTCCGGATCAGGGCACCGCACTTTGGGGGAAAGATGTGACGGCCTGAGAGAGGGTGCAGAGGAGAGATTTACTGGAATGGTTCCAGGGATGAGGGACCTCGGTTACGGGGAGAGACTGGAGAAGCTGGGGGTCGTTCTCCTGGGAACAGAGACGGTCGCGGGGGAGATTTGATCGAGGCGATCGAGATCAGGAAGGGTTTTGAGAGAGTCAATAAGGAGAAACTGATTCCCAGTGGGCAGGAGGGTCGGTGACCAGAGGACACGGATTGAAGGGGAACGGGAGAAGAGCCAGAGGGGGGAGATGGGGAGAGATTATTTTACGCAGCGAGTCGTTCTGATCTGGAATTCGCTGCCTGAAAGGGAGGTGGAGGCAGATTCAATAATAACTTTCAAAAGGGGGAATTGGAGAAAGACTCGAAGGGGGAAAATTTACAGGGGGAAAGAGCGGGGGGGGGGCGGGGGAGTGTGAGACCGATTGGAGAGCTCTTTCGAAGGGCCAGCAGAGGCACGAAGGGCGTAATGGCCTCCATCTGCGGTGCATGACTCGATGTGACGGCCTGAGGCGACTTCTCAATCCCGGTGTGACCCTTCCCGAGACGCGGACCCACCTGGAACGCTGCTTTGGCACGAATTCTGTCTGCGACCAGAACAACGCAATGGGCGTTCAGACTTCCCATACTGTCCATTTCCCCGAATAACAACGGAAAGTTCTGCAGTCAGGGATGCAAAAGATTCGGTTATCGTCCCGCGAAATCTCGATGGACCAAACCCCTTCCCGTTCACTCCCACTGCACGCAATCCCAATGGGACCAAACCCCTTCCCATTCACTCCCACTGTGCACAATCCCAATGGACCAAACCCCTTCCCATTCACTCCCACTGTGCACAATCCCAATGGACCAAACCCCTTCCCATTCACTCCCACTGTGCACAATCCCAATGGACCAAACCCCTTCCCATTCACTCCCACTGTGCACAATCCCAATGGGACCAAACCCCTTCCCATTCACTCCCACTGTGCACAATCCCAATGGGACCAAACCCCTTCCCATTCACTCCCACTGTGCACAATCCCAATGGACCAAACCCCTTCCCGTTCACTCCCACTGTATGCAATCCCAATGGGACCAAACCCCTTCCCATTCACTCCCACTGTGCACAATCCCAATGGACCAAACCCCTTCCCGTTCACTCCCACTGTACGCAATCCCAATGGGACCAAACCCCTTCCCATTCACTCCCACTGTGCACAATCCCAATGGACCAAACCCCTTCCCGTTCACTCCCACTGTACGCAATCCCAATGGGACCAAATCCCTTCCCATTCACTCCCACTGTGCACAATCCCAATGGACCAAACCCCTTCCCATTCACTCCCACTGTACACAATCCCAATGGACCAAACCCCTTCCCATTCACTCCCACTGTACACAATCACAATGGGACCAAACCCCTTCCCATTCACTCCCACTGTACACAATCCCAATGGACCAAACCCCTTCCCGATCACTCCCACTGTACGGAATCCCAATGGACCAAACCCCTTCCCGTTCACTCCCACTGCACGCAATCCCAATGGGACCAAACCCCTTCCCGTTCACTCCCACTGTACACAATCCCAATGGACCAAACCCCTTCCCGTTCACTCCCACTGTACACAATCCCAATGGATCAAACCCCTTCCCGTTCACTCCCACTGCACGCAATCCCGATGGACCAAACCCCTTCCCGTTCACTCCCACTGCACACAATCCCAATGGACCAAACCCCTTCCCATTCACTCCCACTGTACACAATCCCAATGGACCAAACCCCTTCCCATTCACTCCCACTGTACACAATCCCAATGGGACCAAACCACTTCCCGTTCACTCCCACTGTACACAATCCCAATGGGACCAAACCCCTTCCCGTTCACTCCCACTGTACACAATCCCAATGGGACCAAACCCCTTCCCGTTCACTCCCACTGTACACAATCCCAATGGACCAAACCCCTTCCCGTTCACTCCCACTGTACACACTCCAAATGGACCAAACCCCTTCCCATTCACTCCCACTGTACACAATCCCAATGGACCAAACCCCTTCCCATTCACTCTCACTGTACACAATCCCAATGGACCAAACCCCTTCCCATTCACTCCCACTGTACACAATCCCAATGGGTCCAAACCCCTTCCCATTCCCTCCCACTGTCCACAGTCCCAATGGACCAAACCCCCTTCCCGTTCACTCCCACTGTACACAATCCCAATGGACCAAACCCCTTCCCATTCCCTCCCACTGTACACAATCCCAATGGATCAAACCCCTTCCCATTCACTCCCACTGTACACAATCCCAATGGACCAAACCCCTTCCCGTTCACTCCCACTGTACACAATCCCAATGGACCAAACCCCTTCCCGTTCACTCCCACTGTACACAATCCCAATGGACCAAACCCCTTCCCATTCACTCCCACTGTACACAATCCCAATGGACCAAACCCCTTCCCATTCACTCCCACTGTACACAATCCCAATGGACCAAACCCCTTCCCGTTCACTCCCACTGTACACAATCCAAATGGACCAAACCCCTTCCCGTTCACTCTCACTGTACACAATCCCAATGGAGCAAACCCCTTCCCGTTCACTCCCACTGTACACAATCCCAATGGAGCAAACCCCTTCCCATTCACTCCCACTGTACACAATCCCAATGGAGCAAACCCCTTCCCGTTCACTCCCACTGTACACAATCCAAATGGATGAAACCCCTTCCCGTTCACTCCCACTGTACACAATCCCAATGGACCAAACCCCTTCCCATTCACTCCCACTGTACACAATCCCAATGGACCAAACACCTTCCCATTCACTCCCACTGTACACAATCCCAATGGATCAAACCACTTCCCATTCACTCCCACTGTACACAATCCCAATGGACCAAACCCCTTCCCATTCCCTCCCACTGTACACAATCCCAATGGACCAAACCCCTTCCCATTCACTCCCACTGTACACAATCCAAATGGATCAAACCCCTTCCCATTCCCTCCCACTGTACACAATCCCAATGGACCAAACCCCTTCCCATTCACTCCCACTGTACACAATCCCAATGGACCAAACCCCTTCCCATTCACTCCCACTGTACACAATCCCAATGGATCAAACCCCTTCCCATTCACTCCCACTGAACACAATCCCAATGTATCAAACCCCTTCCCGTTCACTCCCACTGTACACAATCCCAATGGACCAAACCCCTTCCCGTTCACTCCCACTGCACACAATCCCAATGGACCAAACCCCTTCCCATTCACTCCCACTGTACACAATCCCAATGGACCAAACCCCTTCCCATTCACTCCCACTGTACACAATCCCAATGGACCAAACCCCTTCCCGTTCACTCCCACTGCACACAATCCCAATGGACCAAAATCCTTCCGACTCACAGAGGGAGACGGAGGGAAAGCGATTGAGTGACTGAGAGAAAAAGAGAGGGAGAGAGACAAGAGATGGAGTGAGGGAGAGAGACGGAGGGAGAGGGACAGGGACAGAGGCAGGGAAGGAAATCGTGAGAGGGGGAGAGACAGAGTGAGAGGCGGAGAGAGAGAAAATGTGACGGAGAGGGAGGGAGACGGAGGGAAAGCGAGCGAGTGAGTGACTGGGAGAAAAAGAGAGGGAGAGAGAGAGACAAAGAGACGGAGGGAGGGAGAGGGACGAAGAGAGAGAGATGGAAGAAAGCACAGGTGTTGGATCTACTCCAGACATGGGACCAAAGCAACACGCAGGACAGACGGCACCGCACGATGTGACACCCCCAGCCTCTCCTCCAGGGCCGTCCGTCCGCGATGGGCGTGGTTATAACCTACCTCGTTGCTGCTGGCCTGCTGCGATCCTGTGTAGGTGGTGTTGAAGTGATAATGAGGGGACACCGGGCTCATGTGGATTGTGTGGGCCGCCTGAGGGAGGGAAAGAGAGATGTCCAGCCAGTTCAAAGATCAAACTCAACTCCAAGAACAAACTGAGGGTCATTCAAGGTGGCCTCCAAATGGAGCTTTACTCTGTATCTAACCCTGTACCTGACCCTGGGAGTGTTTGATGGGACAGTGTAGAGGGAGCTTTACTCTGAATCTAACCCTGTACCTGACCCTGGGAGTGTTTGATGGGACAGTGTAGAGGGAGCTTTACTCTGTATCTAACCCTGTATCTGCCCTGGGAGTGTTTGATGGGACAGTGTAGAGGGAGCTTTACTCTGTATCTAACCCTGTATCTGCCCTGGGAGTGTTTGACGGGACAGTGTAGAGGGAGCTTTACTCTGTATCTAACCCTGTATCTGCCCTGGGAGTGTTTGACGGGACAGTGCAGAGTGAGCTTTACTCTATATCTAACCCTGTACCTGCCCTGGGAGTGTTTGATGGGACAGTGTCGAGGGAGCTTTACTCTGTATCTAACCCTGTACCTGACCCTGGGAGTGTTTGATGGGACAGTGTAGAGGGAGCTTTACTCTGTATCTAACCCTGTACCTGCCCTGGGAGTGTTTGATGGGACAGTGTCGAGGGAGCTTTACTCTGTATCTAACCCTGTACCTGACCCTGGGAGTGTTTGATGGGACAGTGTAGAGGGAGCTTTACTCTGAATCTAACCCTGTATCTGCCCTGGGAGTGTTTGACGGGACAGTGTAGAGGGAGCTTTACTCTGTATCTAACCCTGTATCTGCCCTGGGAGTGTTTGACGGGACAGTGCAGAGTGAGCTTTACTCTATATCTAACCCTGCACCTGCCCTGGGAGTGTTTGATGGGACAGTGTCGAGGGAGCTTTACTCTGTATCTAACCCTGTACCTGCCCTGGGAGTGTTTGATGGGACAGTGTAGAGGGAGCTTTACTCTGTATCTAACCCTGTACCTGACCTGGGAGTGTTTGATGGGACAGTGTCGAGGGAGCATTACTCTGTATCTAACCCTGTACCTGCCCTGGGAGTGTTTGATGGGACAGTGTAGAGGGAGCTTTACTCTGTATCTAACCCTGTACCTGACCTGGGAGTGTTTGATGGGACAGTGTCGAGGGAGCTTTACTCTGTATCTAACCCTGTACCTGACCTGGGAGTGTTTGATGGGACAGTGTCGAGGGAGCATTACTCTGTATCTAACCCTGTACCTGCCCTGGGAGTGTTTGATGGGACAGTGTCGAGGGAGCTTTACTCTGTATCTAACCCTGTACCTGCCCTGGGAGTGTTTGATGGGACAGTGTAGAGGGAGCTTTACTCTGTATCTAACCCTGTACCTGCCCTGGGAGTGTTTGATGGGACAGTGTGGAGGGAGCTTTACTCTGTATCTAACCCTGTACCTGCCCTGGGAGTGTTTGACGGGACAGTGTCGAGGGAGCTTTACTCTGTATCTAACCCTGTATCTGCCCTGGGAGTGTTTGATGGGACAGTGTCGAGGGAGCTTTACTCTGTATCTAACCCTGTACCTGCCCCTGGGAGTGTTTGACGGGACAGTGTAGAGGGAGCTTTAATCTGTATCTAACCCTGTACCTGCCCTGGGAGTGTTTGACGGGACAGTGTCGAGGGAGCTTTACTCTGTATCTAACCCTGTACCTGCCCCTGGGAGTGTTTGACGGGACAGTGTAGAGGGAGCTTTACTCTGTATCTAACCCTGTATCTGCCCTGGGAGTGTTTGACGGGACAGTGCAGAGTGAGCTTTACTCTATATCTAACCCTGTACCTGCCCTGGGAGTGTTTGATGGGACAGTGTCGAGGGAGCTTTACTCTGTATCTAACCCTGTACCTGCCCTGGGAGTGTTTGATGGGACAGTGTAGAGGGAGCTTTACTCTGTATCTAACCCTGTACCTGACCTGGGAGTGTTTGATGGGACAGTGTCGAGGGAGCATTACTCTGTATCTAACCCTGTACCTGCCCTGGGAGTGTTTGATGGGACAGTGTAGAGGGAGCTTTACTCTGTATCTAACCCTGTACCTGACCTGGGAGTGTTTGATGGGACAGTGTCGAGGGAGCTTTACTCTGTATCTAACCCTGTACCTGACCTGGGAGTGTTTGATGGGACAGTGTCGAGGGAGCATTACTCTGTATCTAACCCTGTACCTGCCCTGGGAGTGTTTGATGGGACAGTGTCGAGGGAGCTTTACTCTGTATCTAACCCTGTACCTGCCCTGGGAGTGTTTGATGGGACAGTGTAGAGGGAGCTTTACTCTGTATCTAACCCTGTACCTGCCCTGGGAGTGTTTGACGGGACAGTGTCGAGGGAGCTTTACTCTGTATCTAACCCTGTACCTGCCCTGGGAGTGTTTGATGGGACAGTGTAGAGGGAGCTTTACTCTGTATCTAACCCTGTACATGCCCTGGGAGTGTTTGATGGGACAGTGTCGAGGGAGCTTTACTCTGTATCTAACCCTGTACCTGCCCTGGGAGTGTTTGACGGGACAGTGTAGAGGGAGCTTTACTCTGTATCTAACCCTGTACCTGCCCTGGGAGTGTTTGACGGGACAGTGTGGAGGGAGCTTTACTCTGTATCTAACCCTGTACCTGCCCTGGGAGTGTTTGACGGGACAGTGTGGAGGGAGCTTTACTCAGTATCTAACCCTGTACCTGCCCTGGGAGTGTTTGATGGGACAGTGTAGAGAGAGCTTTACTCTGTATCTAACCCTGTACCTGCCCTGGGAGTGTTTGATGGGACAGTGTAGAGGGAGCTTTACTCTGTATCTCACCCTGTACCTGCCCTGGGAGTGTTTGATGGGACAGTGTAGAGGGAGCTTTACTCTGTATCTAACCCTGTACCTGCCCCTGGGAGTGTTTGATGGGACAGTGTGGAGGGAGCTTTACTCTGTATCTAACCCTGTACCTGCCCTGGGAGTGTTTGATGGGACAGTGTGGAGGGATTACCTGAAAATGACGGCTGAGGTTTTTGTTGATAATCAGTTTGACTCCTTCGATTTGTTGAGGGAAAACATCTGCAGGAACAAGTAAATTTCGGCATTAACATCAGTGGAGATACAGTCAGACCCCCGGGGCGCGGGAGTGACGGTCGCCCGCCGGGGCGCGGGAGTGACGGTCGCCCGCCGGGGCGCGGGAGTGACGGTCGCCCGCCGGGGCGCGGGAGTGACGGACGCCCGCCGGGGCGCGGGAGTGACGGTCGCCCGCCGGGGCGCGGGAGTGACGGTCGCCCGCCGGGGCGCGGGAGTGACGGTCGCCCGCCGGGGCGCGGGAGTGACGGTCGCCCGCCGGGGCGCGGGAGTGACGGTCGCCCCCCGGGGCGCGGGAGTGACGGTCGCCCCCCGGGGCGCGGGAGTGACGGTCGCCCCCCGGGGCGCGGGAGTGACGGTCGCCCGCCGGGGCGCGGGAGTGACGGTCGCCCCCCGGGGCGCGGGAGTGACGGTCGCCCCCCGGGGCGCGGGAGTGACGGTCGCCCGCCGGGGCGCGGGAGTGACGGTCGCCCCCCGGGGCGCGGGAGTGACGGTCGCCCGCCGGGGCGCGGGAGTGACGGTCGCCCCCCGGGGCGCGGGCGTGACGGTCGCCCCCCGGGGCGCGGGAGTGACGGTCGCCCCCCGGGGCGCGGGAGTGACGGCCCCGCCCTTTTCCCAGCTTGGCTCCACCCCCACTAATTGACAGGCTCCCTCTGGCCCCCCCTCTCTGATTGTGATCCTCCCTCAGGCCCCGCCCCCCTCACACTCCCCCAGGCCCCGCCCTCCTGTCACACTCCCCCAGGCCCCGCCCCCTCTGACTCAGGCCCCGCCCTCCTGTCACACTCCCTCAGGCCCCGCCTTCCTCTGTCACCCTCCCTCGGGCCCCGCCCCCTCTGTCACCCTCCCTCAGGCCCCGCCCCCTCTGTCTCAGGCCCCGCCCTCCTGTCACACTCCCTCAGGCCCCGCCTTCCTCTGTCACCCTCCCTCGGGCCCCGCCCCCTCTGTCACCCTCCCTCAGGCCCCGCCCCCCTCTGTCACACTCCCTCAGACCCCGCCCCCCCTCTGACACACTCCCCCAGGCCCCGCCCTCCTCTGTCACACTCCCTCAGGCCCCGCCCTCCTCTGACACACTCCCTCAGGCACCGCCCCCTCTGTCACACTCCCTCACGCCCCGCCCCCTGTCACACTCCCTCAGGCCCCGCCCTCCTCTGTCACACTCCCTCAGGCCCCGCCCTCCTCTGTCACACTCCCTCGGGCCCCGCCCCCTCTGATGGTCACCCTCCCTCGGGCCCCGCCCCCTCTCATGGTCACCCTCCCTCGGGCCCCGCCCCCTCTCATTGTCACCCTCCCTCGGGCCCCGCCCTCTGATTGTCACCCTCCCTCGGGCCCCGCCCCCTCTGATTGTCACCCACCCTCGGGCCCCGCCCCCTCTGATTGTCACCCACCCTCGGGCCCTGCCCCCTCTGATTGTCACCCTCCCTCAGGCCCCGCCCCCTCTGATTGTCACCCTCCCTCGGGCCCCGCCCCCTCTGATTGTCACCCTCCCTCGGGCCCCGCCCCCTGATTGTCACCCTCCCTCGGGCCCCGCCCCCTCTGATTGTTCCTCTCCCTCGGGCCCCGCCCCCTCTGATTGTCACCCTCCCTCGGGCCCCGCCCCCTCTGATTGTCACCCTCCCTCGGGCCCCGCCCCCTCTGATTGTCACCCACCCTCGGGCCCCGCCCCCTCTGATTGTCACCCTCCCTCGGGCCCTGCCCCCTCTGATTGTCACCCTCCCTCGGGCCCCGCCCCCTCTGATTGTCACCCTCCCTCTGGCCCCGCCCCCTCTGATTGTCACCCTCCCTCTGGCCCCGCCCCCTCTGATTGTCACCCTCCCTCGGGCCCCGCCCCCTGATTGTCACCCTCCCTCGGGCCCCGCCCCCTCTGATTGTTCCTCTCCCTCGGGCCCCGCCCCCTCTGATTGTCACCCTCCCTCGGGCCCCGCCCCCTGATTGTCACCCTCCCTCGGACCCCGCCCCCTCTCATTGTTCCTCTCCCTCGGGCCCCGCCCCCTCTGATTGTCACCCTCCCTCGGGCCCCGCTCCCTCTGATGGTGACACTCCCTCGGGCCCCGCCCCGATTGTCACCCTCCCTCGGACCCCGCCCCCTCTCATTGTTCCTCTCCCTCGGGCCCCGCCCCCTGATTGTCACCCTCCCTCGGACCCCGCCCCCTCTGATGGTGACACTCCCTCGGGCCCCGCCCCGATTGTCACCCTCCCTCGGATCCCGCCCCCTCTGATGGTCACCCTCCCTCGGGCCCCGCCCCCTGATTGTCACCCTCCCTCGGACCCCGCCCCCTCTCATTGTCACCCTCCCTCGGGCCCCGCCCCCTCTCATTGTCACCCTCCCTCGGGCCCCGCCCCCTCTCATTGTCACCCTCCCTCGGGCCCCGCCCCCTCTGATTGTCACCCTCCCTCGGGCCCCGCCCCCTCTGATGGTGACACTCCCTCGGGCCCCGCCCCGATTGTCACCCTCCCTCGGACCCCGCCCCCTCTCATTGTTCCTCTCCCTCGGGCCCCGCCCCCTGATTGTCACCCTCCCTCGGACCCCGCCCCCTCTGATGGTGACACTCCCTCGGGCCCCGCCCCGATTGTCACCCTCCCTCGGGCCCCGCCCCCTCTCATTGTCACCCTCCCTCGGATCCCGCCCCCTCTGATGGTCACCCTCCCTCGGGCCCCGCCCCCTCTGATTGTCACCCTCCCTCGGACCCCGCCCCCTCTGATTGTCACCCTCCCTCGGACCCCGCCCCCTCTGATTGTCACCCTCCCTCGGGCCCCGCCCCCTCTGATGGTCACCCTCCCTCGGGCCCCGCCCCCTCTGATTGTCACCCTCCCTCGGGCCCCGCCCCCTCTGATTGTCACCCTCCCTCGGGCCCCGACCCCTCTGATTGTCACCCTCCCTCGGGCCCCGCCCCCTCTGATTGTCACCCTCCCTCGGGCCCCGCCCTCTCTGATTGTCACCCTCCCTCGGGCCCCGCCCCCTCTGATTGTCACCCTCCCTCGGGCCCCGCCCCCTCATTGTCACCCTCCCTCGGGCCCCGCCCCCTCTGATTGTCACCCACCCTCGGGCCCCGCCCCCTCTGATTGTCACCCTCCCTCGGGCCCCGCCCCCTCTGATTGTCACACTCCCTCGGGCCCCGCCCCCTCTGATTGTCACCCACCCTCGGGCCCCGCCCCCTCTGATTGTCACCCTCCCTCGGGCCCCGCCCCCTCTGATTGTCACCCACCCTCGGGCCCCGCCCCCTCTGATTGTCACCCTCCCTCGGGCCCCGCCCCCTCTGATTGTCACCCACCCTCGGTCCCCGCCCCCTCTCATTGTCACCCACCCTCGGGCCCCGCCCCCTCTGATTGTCACCCACCCTCGGGCCCCGCCCCCTCTGATTGTCACCCTCCCTCGGGCCCCGCCCCCTCTGATTGTCACCCTCCCTCGGGCCCCGCCCCCTCTCATTGTCACCCTCCCTCGGGCCCCGCCCCCTCTGATTGTCACCCTCCCTCGGGCCCCGCCCCCTCTCTGTCACCCTCCCTCGGGCCCCGCCCCCTCTGATTGTCACCCTCCCTCGGGCCCCGCCCCCTCTGATTGTCACCCTCCCTCGGGCCCCGCCCCCTCTCATTGTCACCCTCCCTCGGGCCCCGCCCCCTCTGATTGTCACCCTCCCTCGGGCCCCGCCCCCTCTGATTGTCACCCTCCCTCGGGCCCCGCCCCCTCTGATTGTCACCCTCCCTCGGGCCCCGCCCCCTCTGATTGTCACCCTCCCTCGGGCCCCGCCCCCTCTGATTGTCACCCTCCCTCGGGCCCCGCCCCCTCTGATTGTCACCCTCCCTCGGGCCCCGCCCCCTCTCATTGTCACCCTCCCTCGGGCCCCGCCCCCTCTGATTGTCACCCACCCTCGGGCCCCGCCCCCTCTGATTGTCACCCACCCTCGGGCCCCGCCCCCTCTGATTGTCACCCACCCTCAGGCCCCGCCCTCTCCCCCTCTGATTGACAGCTCTCTCCCCCCTCAGCCCCCCCCCACCCCGCCTGCTGACCTTTGCACTTGCGGTGGAGCCGCTCGAAGCTGCCGGGGTTGTGCAGCCGCCGCCGCCGCTCGGCCGCCGCCCGGTTCCCCATCGGAGGGAGGAGGTAAGCCGCTTCCTTCTCCTGTCGGTAAGCGAGCGAGGGAGGGAGGGAGGGAGGGAGGGAGCGTCGGCCCGATCTCCTTCTCTCCGTGCGATCGGGTGGCTTCAACCGGCCGGCCGGGCGGCCCTCCCCCCTTCAGCCGCGCGGGACCGCCAACCGCCGCCCGCCGGCCGCCGCCATCTTGCTCTGCGGGGCAAGCCGGTGCCCCGCTGCTGCGCGGAGCGCATGACGTCAACAGCCGCCCTCTATAGGTGACGTCAGACGCCCCGCCCCCTCCTCGCCTCTCCATCTCCGCGCTCCCTTCGCGGCGCGATGACGTCAGACGCCCCGCCCATTCCGCCGCCGCCATCTTGCTCTGCGGGGCAAGCCGGTGCCCCGCAGCTGCCCGACGAGCTGACGTCAGACGTTGAGTTGGGGGTGGGCTGACGTCATCGGCTCCCCAACGGGCTTCAATCGGTGACGTCGGACGCCCCGCCCCCCTCCTCTCTCGATCGCCGCACTCCCTTCGCGGCGCGATGACGTCAGACGCCCCGCCCCGCCGCCATTTTGCTCTGCGGGGCAAGCCGGTGCCACGCAGCTCCGCGGGGCGTTGATGTCAGTCACGCCCCGCCCCCTCCCTTCTCTCTATCGCGGCGCGATGACGTCAGTCGTCCTTCCCTCCTTGCCCCGCCCCGCCGCCATCTTGCTCTGCGGGGCAAGCGGTTTTCCCCACGGCTTGGAGGGAATGCCCCTCACTCCGCGACGTGCTGCGCGCGTTGACGTCACAGAGGCCCGCCCGGGGGCTGTGCGCGCTGACGTCAGACGCACAGCTCCCTCTCCCAACAACTGGGACAAGTTGCATTTAAAGCGAGGGTGGGGTTTATTTTTTTTGGGATGGGGGGAGAGAAAAGGATTTCATTTCATCCTGGAGAAAGGGAGGAATTAACCAGGTGCTTTTACCCCCTCTTTTAATCCGACTTTTCAATAATTTCGGTCCGGGGATGGAAAATACCAATTAAAGGGAAACCGCCACCCCCCCCCCCCCTCCCCTTTACCCACCACCCCCACCCCACCAACCTCCCCGAGTTCTCTCTTGCTGAGATTTCCACTTCGTCTCTGCACAAACCCCCCCGCACCCCGTCCGTCTCGCTCAACGTATCGAAGGGGGCCAGTATGGGCTGACTATTTAACCGGGAGGGCATCGCAGCCATAAGAAATAGGAGCAGGAGGAGGCCACTCGGGCCGTCGAGCCTCCTCCGCCATTCAATGAGATCATGGCTGATCTGATTTTTACCTCAACTCCACTTTCCCCGTATCC
Source organism: Heptranchias perlo (assembly GCF_035084215.1). NCBI lineage: Eukaryota > Metazoa > Chordata > Chondrichthyes > Hexanchiformes > Hexanchidae > Heptranchias > Heptranchias perlo. The sequence continues at coordinate 52,831 of NW_027139901.1, read as the reverse complement.
ATTGACTCCCTCGCTGATCAAAAATTGGTCTAACTCGGCCTCGAGTGTATTCAATGACTCGGCCTCCACAGCTTTTTTGGGGTAAAGAATTGCAAAGATTCACGACCCTCTGGGAGAAGAAATTCCTCCTCGTTTCCGTCTTAAACGGGCGACCCCTTATTCTGAGTCTATGCCCCCTCGTTTCAGATTCCCCCATGAGGGGTAACATCCTCTCAGCATCGACCCTATCGAGTCCCCTCAGAATCTTGTATGTTTCAATAAGATCTCCTCTCATTCTTCTAAACTCCAATGAGTATAGACCCAACCTGTTCAATCTTTCCTCGTAAGACAACCCTTCCATACCCGGAATCAACCGGGTGAACCTTCTCTGAACTGCCTCCAATGCAAGTGTGTCCTTCCTTAAATAAGGGCACCAGAACTGTCCGCAGTACTCCAGGTGTGGTCTCACCAGCACCCTGTACAGTTGGAGCATGACGTCCCTGCTTTTATACTCCATCCCTGGGTGTGTTACTGAGGGGACGCTGCATTGCCAGGTGAAAATAGAGCCTTGCATCGATACAGAGCTTTTAACGTGGCGAAAACATCCCCAAGGTGCTTCACAGGAGCGTTAATCAGACCTGAATCCACATAAGGAGATATTCGGACAGGTGACCAAAAGCTCGGTCAAAGAGGGAGGCTTTAAGGAGGGTCTTAAAGGAGAGAGAGAGGCGGAGAGGTTTAGGGAGGGAATTCCAGTGCTCAGAGGCCCCAGGCAGCTGAAGGCACGGCCGCCAATGGTGGAGCGATGGGAATCGGGGGGGATGGGTAAGAGGCCAGAATTGGAGAAGGGCAGAGATCGGGGAGGGTCGGAGGAGGGTTACAGAGATCTGGGAGGGTTGGAGGGGCTAGAGGAGGGTTACAGAGATCTGGGAGGGTTGGAGGGGCTGGAGGAGGTTACAGAGATCTGGGAGGGTCGGAGGGGCTGGAGGAGGGTTACAGAGATCTGGGAGGGTCGGAGGGGCTGGAGGAGGGTTACAGAGATCTGGGAGGGTCGGAGGGGCTGGAGGAGGGTTACAGAGATCTGGGAGGGTCGGAGGGGCTGGAGGAGGGTTACAGAGATCTGGGAGGGTTGGAGGGGCTGGAGGAGGTTACAGAGATCTCGGAGGGTCGGAGGGGGTTACAGAGATCTCGGAGGGTCGGAGGGGGTTACAGAGATCTGGGAGGGTCGGAGGGGCTGGAGGAGGTTACAGAGATCTGGGAGGGTTGGATGGGCTGGAGGAGGTTACAGAGATCTGGGAGGGTCGGAGGGGCTGGAGGAGGGTTACAGAGATCTGGGAGGGTCGGCGGGGCTGGAGGAGGTTACAGAGATCTGGGAGGGTTGGATGGGCTGGAGGAGGTTACAGAGATCTGGGAGGGTCGGAGGGGGTTACAGAGATCTGGGAGGGTTGGAGGGGCTGGAGGAGGGTTACAGAGATCTGGGAGGGTCTGGAGGAGGTTACAGAGATCTGGGAGGGTCGGAGGGAATGGAGGAGGTTACGTCGATATGATAGCATTTATTGCCCATCCCTAATTGCCCCTTGAGAAGGTGGTGGTGAGCCGCCTTCTTGAACCGCTGCAGTCCGTGTGGTGAAGGTTCTCCCACAGTGCTGTTAGGAAGGGAGTTCCAGGATTTTGACCCAGCGACGATGAAGGTACCGACCCTCCGACAGTGCGGCGCTCCCTCAGCACCGACCCTCCGACAGTGCGGCGCTCCCTCAGCACCGACCCTCCGACAGTGCGGCGCTCCCTCGGTACCGACCCTCCCACAGTGCGGCGCTCCCTCGGTACCGACCCTCCGACAGTGCGGCGCTCCCTCGGTACCGACCCTCCCACAGTGCGGCGCTCCCTCGGTACCGACCCTCCGACAGTGCGGCGCTCCCTCAGTACCGACCCTCCCACAGTGCGGCGCTCCCTCAGTACCGACCCTCCGACAGTGCGGCGCTCCCTCGGTACCGACCCTCCCACAGTGCGGCTCTCCCTCAGTACCGACCCTCCGACAGTGCGGCGCTCCCTCAGTACCGACCCTCCGACAGTGCGGCGCTCCCTCAGTACCGACCCTCCGACAGTGCGGCGCTCCCTCAGTACCAACCCTCCCACGGTGCGGCCTCCCTCGGTACTGCACCGGGAGTGTCGTTCTGGATTATGGGGCTCAAGTCTCTGGAGTGTGGCCATATTATTCTGCTGCTAAGGCACAGCCAAGTCCCTTCAAGCCCGCAGAGTCGGCTTGTGGTTAAGTAAACACGGCTCAGGGTCAACTTGAGTTCAAGCGGCGTTTGAAGGGGGAAAGGCTCAGCCTGGAGAACGATGGTAAGTTTTGTGCTGCGGTTCAGGAACACCGAGCTCTCTTCTCTCTTTTTCTCCTTCCCGTGATTTGCGACTCGATGGCAAAGTGGGGCATGCCAGCCTGTTTACGCGAGGAACGGGGAAGGTCTCGCCATGCGACCGCGCCCCTGTGCGATTCTGCTGCTGACGTCTGGGGTGTGACGGGCGGGGGAGTGATGTCTGGGGTATGATGTCCGGGGTGTGACGGCAGGAGTGGCATCTGGGGTGTGACGTCTGGGGTGTGACGTCAGGAGTGTGACGGCAGGAGTGTGACGGCAGGAGTGTGACGGCAGGAGTGTGACGGCAGGGGTGTGACGTCTGGGGTGTGACGGCAGGAGTGTGACGGCAGGAGTGTGACGTCTGGGGTGTGACGGCAGGAGTGTGACGTCTGGGGTGTGACAGCAGGAGTGGCATCTGGGGTGTGACGTCTGGGGTGTGACGTCTGGGGTGTGACGGCAGGAGTGTGACGGCAGGAGTGTGACGTCTGGGGTGTGACGGCAGGGGTGTGACGGCAGGAGTGTGACGTCTGGGGTGTGACGGCAGGAGTGTGACGGCAGGAGTGTGACGTCTGGGGTGTGACGGCAGGAGTGTGACGTCTGGGGTGTGACGGCAGGAGTGTGACGACAGGAGTGTGACGTCTGGGGTGTGACGGCAGGAGTGTGACGTCTGGGGTGTGACGGCAGGAGTGGCATCTGGGGTGTGACGTCTGGGGTGTGACGTCTGGGGTGTGACGGCAGGAGTGTGACGGCAGGAGTGTGACGGCAGGAGTGTGACGTCTGGGGTGTGACGGCAGGGGTGTGACGGCAGGAGTGTGACCTCTGGGGTGTGACGGCAGGAGTGTGACGGCAGGAGTGTGACGGCAGGGGTGTGACGGCAGGGGTGTGACGGCAGGGGTGTGACGGCAGGAGTGTGACGTCTGGGGTGTGACGGCAGGAGTGTGATTTCTGGGGTGTGACGGCAGGAGTGTGACGGCAGGGGTGTGATTTCTGGAGTGTGACGTCTGGGGTGTGATGGCAGGAGTGTGATTTCTGGGGTGTGACGTCTGGGGTGTGACGGCAGGAGTGTGATTTCTGGGGTGTGACGGCAGGAGTGTGATTTCTGGGGTGTGGCGTCTGGGGTGTGACGTCTGGGGTGTGACGGCAGGAGTGTGGCGTCTGGGGTGTGACGGCAGGAGTGTGACGTCAGGGGTGTGACGTCAGTGGTGTGACGTCTGGGGTATGACGTCTGGGGTGTGACGGCAGGAGTGTGACGTCTGGGGTGTGACGGCAGCAGTGTGACGGCAGGGGTGTGACGGCAGGAGTGTGACGGCGGGAGTGTGACGTCTGGGGTGTGACGGCGGGAGTGTGACGTCTGGGGTGTGACGGCGGGAGTGTGACGTCAGGGGTGTGACGGCGGGAGTGTGACGTCTGGGGTGTGACGGCGGGAGTGTGACGTCTGGGGTGTGACGGCAGTAGTGTGACGGCAGGAGTGTGATTTCTGGGGTGTGACGGCAGGAGTGTGACGTCTGGGGTGTGACGGCAGGAGTGTGACGGCAGGGGTGTGACGGCAGGGGTGTGACGTCTGGGGTGTGACGTCTGGGGTACGTCTGGGGTGTGACGGCAGGAGTGTGACGTATGGGGTGTGACGGCAGGAGTGTGACGTCTGGGGTGTGACGTCTGGGGTGTGACGTCTGGGGTGTGACGCCAGTAGTGTGACGTCTGGGGTGTGACGGCAGGTAGTGTGACGTCTGGGGTTGTGACCTCTGGGGTTTGACGGCAGGAGTGTGATTTCTGGGTTGTGACGGCAGGAGTGTGACGTCTGGGGTGTGACGCCAGTAGTGTGACGTCTGGGGTTTGACGGCAGGAGTGTGACGGCAGGAGTGTGGATTTCTGGGGTGTGACGGCAGGAGTGTGACGTCTGGGGTGTGACGGCAGGAGTGTGACGGCAGGAGTGTGACGGCTGGGGTGTGACGTCTGGGGTGTGACGGCAGGAGTGTGATGGCAGGAGTGTGACTGCAGGGGTGTGACGTCTGGGGTGTGACGGCGGGAGTGTGACGTCTGGGGTGTGACGGCAGTAGTGTGACGGCTGGAGTGTGATGTCTGGGGTGTGACGTCTGGGGTGTGACGTCAGGAGTGTGACGGCAGGAATGTGACGTCTGGGGTGTGACGGCAGGAGTGTGACGTATGGGGTGTGACGTCTGGGGTGTGACCTCTGGGGTTTGACGGCAGGAGTGTGATTTCTGGGTTGTGACGGCAGGAGTGTGACGTCTGGGGTGTGACGCCAGTAGTGTGACGTCTGGGGTTTGACGGCAGGAGTGTGACGGCAGGAGTGTGATTTCTGGGGTGTGACGGCAGGAGTGTGACGTCTGGGGTGTGACGGCAGGAGTGTGACGGCAGGAGTGTGACGGCTGGGGTGTGACGTCTGGGGTGTGACGGCAGGAGTGTGATGGCAGGAGTGTGACTGCAGGGGTGTGACGTCTGGGGTGTGACGGCGGGAGTGTGACGTCTGGGGTGTGACGGCAGTAGTGTGACGGCAGGAGTGTGATTTCTGGGGTGTGACGGCAGGAGTGTGACGTCTGGGGTGTGACGGCAGGAGTGTGACGGCAGGGGTGTGACGTCTGGGGTGTGACGGCTGGAGTGTGATGTCTGGGGTGTGACGTCTGGGGTGTGACGTCTGGGGTGTGACGTCTGGGGTGTGACGGCAGGAGTGTGACGCCAGTAGTGTGACGTCTGGGGTGTGACGGCAGTAGTGTGACGTCTGGGGTGTGACAGCAGGGGTGTGACGTCTGGGGTGTGATGTCTGGGGTGTGACGTCTGGGGTGTGATGTCTGGGGTGTGACGGCAGTAGTGTGACGTCTGGGGTGTGACGGCAGTAGTGTGACGTCTGGGGTGTGACCTCTGGGATTTGACGGCAGGAGTGTGATTTCTGGGGTGTGACGGCAGGAGTGTGACGTCTGGGGTGTGACGTCTGGGGTGTGACGGCAGGAGTGTGACATCTGGGGTGTGACGTCTGGAGTGTGACGTCAGGAGTGTGACGTCAGGAGTGTGACGGCAGGAATGTGACGTCTGGGGTGTGACGGCAGGAGTGTGACGTCTGGGGTGTGACGTCTGGGGTGTGACGGCAGGGGTGTGACGTCTGGGGTGTGACCGCAGGAGTGTGACGTCTGGGGTGTGACGTCTGGGGTGTGACGTCTGGGGTGTGACGCCAGTAGTGTGACGTCTGGGGTGTGACCTCTGGGGTTTGACGGCAGGAGTGTGATTTCTGGGGTGTGACGGCAGGAGTGTGACGCCAGTAGTGTGACGTCTGGGGTTTGACGGCAGGAGTGTGACGGCAGGAGTGTGATTTCTGGGGTGTGACGGCAGGAGTGTGACGTCTGGGGTGTGACGGCAGGAGTGTGACGGCAGGAGTGTGACGGCTGGGGTGTGACGTCTGGGGTGTGACGGCAGGAGTGTGACGGCAGGGGTGTGACGTCTGGGGTGTGACGGCAGGAGTGTGACGTCTGGGGTGTGACGGCAGGAGTGTGACATCTTGGGTGTGACGGCAGGAGTGTGACGTCTGCGGTGTGACGTCTGGGGTGTGACGGCAGGAGTGTGATTTCTGGGGTGTGACGGCAGGAGTGTGACGGCAGGAGTGTGACGGCAGGAGTGTTATGGCCGGGGTGTGACGGCAGGAGTGTGACGTCTGAGGTGTGACGTCTGGGGTGTGACGGCAGGAGTGTGATTTCTGGGGTGTGACGGCAGGAGTGTGACGTCTGGGGTGTGACGGCAGGAGTGTGACGTCTGGGGTGTGACAGCAGGAGTGTGACGGCAGGAGTGTGACGGCAGGGGTGTGACGTCTGGGGTGTGACGGCAGGAGTGTGACGGCAGGAGTGTGATTTCTGGGGTGTGACGGCAGGAGTGTGACGTCTGGGGTGTGACGGCAGGAGTGTGACGTCTGGGGTGTGACGGCAGGAGTGTGACGGCTGGGGTGTGACGGCAGGAGTGTGACGTCTGGGGTGTGACGGCAGGGGAGTGACGTCTGGGGTGTGACGGCAGTAGTGTGACGGCAGGAGTGTGACGTCTGCGGTGTGACGGCAGGAGTGTGACGTCTGCGGTGTGACATCTGGGGTGTGACGTCTGGGGTGTGACGGCAGGAGTGTGACGGCAGGAGTGTGACGTCTGGGGTGTGACGGCAGGAGTGTGACATCTCGGGTGTGACGGCAGGAGTGTGACGGCTGGGGTGTGACGTCTGGGGTGTGACGGCAGGAGTGTTATGGCCGGGGTGTGACGGCAGGGGAGTGACGTCTGGGGTGTGACGGCAGTAGTGTGACGTCTGGGGTGTGACGGCAGGAGTGTGACGTCTGCGGTGTGACGTCTGGGGTGTGACGTCTGGGGTGTGACGGCAGGAGTGTGACGGCAGGAGTGTGACGGCAGGAGTGTGACGTCTGGGGTGTGACGGCAGGAGTGTGACGGCAGGAGTGTGACATCTCGGGTGTGACGGCAGGAGTGTGACGTCTGGGGTGTGACGGCAGGAGTGTGACGTATGGGGTGTGACGGCAGGAGTGTGACATCTGGGGTGTGACGGCAGGAGTGTGACGTCTGGGGTGTGACGGCAGGAGTGTGACGTCTGGGGTGTGACGGCAGGAGTGTGACGTCTGGGGTGTGACGGCAGGAGTGTGACGTCTGGGGTGTGACGGCAGGAGTGTGACGGCAGGAGTGTGACAGCTGGGGTGTGACGTCTGGGTTGTGACGGCAGGAGTGTGACGTCTGGGGTGTGACGGCAGTAGTGTGACGTCTGGGGTGTGACGGCAGGAGTGTGACGTCTGGGGTGTGACGGCAGGAGTGTGACGGCAGGAGTGGCATCTGGGGTGTGACGGCAGGAGTGTGACATCTGGGGTGTGACGGCAGGAGTGTGACGGCAGGAGTGTGACAGCTGGGGTGTGACGTCTGGGGTGTGACGGCAGGAGTGTTATGGCCGGGGTGTGACGGCAGGGGTGTGACGTCTGGGGTGTGACGGCAGTAGTGTGACGTCTGGGGTGTGACGGCAGGAGTGTGACGTCTGCGGTGTGACGTCTGGGGTATGACGTCTGGGGTGTGACGGCAGGAGTGTGACGGCAGGAGTGTGACGGCAGGAGTGGCATCTGGGGTGTGACGGCAGGAGTGTGATTTCTGGAGTGTGACGTCTGGGGTGTGACAGCAGGAGTGTGATTTCTGGGGTGTGACGTCTGGGGTGTGACGGCAGGAGTGTGATTTCTGGGGTGTGACGTCTGGGGTGTGACGGCAGGAGTGTGATTTCTGGGGTGTGACGTCTGGGGTGTGACGGCAGGAGTTTGATTTCTGGGGTGTGACGGCAGGAGTGTGACGTCAGGGGTGTGACGTCAGGGGTGTGACGTCTGGGTTGTGACGTCTGGGGTGTGACGGCAGGAGTGTGACGTCTGGGGTGTGACGGCAGGAGTGTGACGGCCGGAGTGTGACGTCCGGGGTGTGACGTCCGGGGTGTGACGGCAGGAGTGTGACGGCAGGAGTGTGACGTCTAGGGTGTGACGGCAGGAGTGTGACGTCTGGGGTGTGACGGCAGGAGTGTGACGGCAGGAGTGTGACGTCTGGGGTGTGACGGCGGGAGTGTGACGTCTGGGGTGTGACGGCGGGAGTGTGACGTCTGGGGTGTGACGGCAGTAGTGTGACGGCAGGAGTGTGATTTCTGGGGTGTGACGGCAGGAGTGTGACGTCTGGGGTGTGACGACGGGAGTGTGACGTCTGGGGTGTGACGGCAGTAGTGTGACGGCAGGAGTGTGATTTCTGGGGTGTGACGGCAGGAGTGTGACGTCTGGGGTGTGACGGCGGGAGTGTGACGTCTGGGGTGTGACGGCAGTAGTGTGACGGCAGGAGTGTGATTTCTGGGGTGTGACGACAGGAGTGTGACGTCTGGGGTGTGACGGCAGGAGTGTGACGGCAGGGGTGTGATGTCTGGGGTGTGACAGCAGGAGTGTGACATCTGGTGTGTGACGGCAGGAGTGTGACGTCTGGGGTGTGACGGCAGGAGTGTGACGTCTGGGATGTGACGGCAGGAGTGTGACGTCTGGGGTGTGACGGCAGGAGTGTGACGTCTGGGGTGTGACGGCAGGAGTGTGACGTCTGGGGTGTGACGGCAGGAGTGTGACGTCTGGGGTGTGACGGCAGGAGTGTGACATCTGGGGTGTGACGGCAGGAGTGTGACGGCAGGAGTGTGACAGCTGGGGTGTGACGTCTGGGGTGTGACGGCAGGAGTGTGACGTCTGGGGTGTGACAGCAGTAGTGTGACGTCTGGGGTGTGACGGCAGGAGTGTGACGTCTGGGGTGTGACGGCAGGAGTGTGACGGCAGGAGTGGCATCTGGGGTGTGACGGCAGGAGTGTGACATCTGGGGTGTGACGGCAGGAGTGTGACGGCAGGAGTGTGACAGCTGGGGTGTGACGTCTGGGTTGTGACGGCAGGAGTGTTATGGCCGGGGTGTGACGGCAGGGGTGTGACGTCTGGGGTGTGACGGCAGTAGTGTGACGTCTGGGGTGTGACGGCAGGAGTGTGACGTCTGCGGTGTGACGTCTGGGGTGTGACCACAGGAGTGTGACGTCTGGGGTGTGACGGCAGGAGTGTGACGGCAGGAGTGGCATCTGGGGTGTGACGGCAGGAGTGTGATTTCTGGAGTGTGACGTCTGGGGTGTGACAGCAGGAGTGTGATTTCTGGGGTGTGACGTCTGGGGTGTGACGGCAGGAGTGTGATTTCTGGGGTGTGACGTCTGGGGTGTGACGGCAGGAGTTTGATTTCTTGGGTGTGACGTCTGGGGTGTGACGTCTGGGGTGTGACGGCAGGAGTGTGACGTCAGGGGTGTGACGTCAGGGGTGTGACGTCAGGGGTGTGACGTCAGGGGTGTGACGTCTGGGGTGTGACGGCAGGAGTGTGACGTCTGGGGTGTGACGGCAGGAGTGTGACGGCCGGAGTGTGACGGCCGGAGTGTGACGTCTGGGGTGTGACGTCTGGGGTGTGACGTCTGGGGTGTGACGGCAGGAGTGTGACGGCAGGAGTGTGACGTCTAGGGTGTGACGGCAGGAGTGTGACGTCTGGGGTGTGACGGCAGGAGTGTGACGTCTGGGGTGTGACGGCAGGAGTGTGACGGCAGGAGTGTGACATCTGGGGTGTGACGGCGGGAGTGTGACGTCTGGGGTGTGACGGCAGTAGTGTGACGGCAGGAGTGTGAGATCTGGGGTGTGACGGCAGGAGTGTGACGTCTGGGGTGTGACGGCGGGAGTGTGACGTCTGGGGTGTGACGGCAGTAGTGTGACGGCAGGAGTGTGATTTCTGGGGTGTGACGGCAGGAGTGTGACGTCTGGGGTGTGACGGCAGTAGTGTGACGGCAGGAGTGTGATTTCTGGGGTATGACGGCAGGTGTGTGACGGCAGGGGTGTGATGTCTGGGGTGTGACAGCAGGAGTGTGACATCTGGGGTGTGACGTCTGGGGTGTGACGTCAGGAGTGTGACGGCAGGAGTGTGACGTCTGGGGTGTGATGGCAGGAGTGTGACGTCTGGGGTGTGACGTCTGGGGTGTGACGACAGGGGTGTGACGTCTGGGGTTTGACGGCAGGAGTTTGACGTCTGGGGTGTGACGCCAGTAGTGTGACGTCTGGGGTGTGACGGCAGTAGTGTGACGTCTGCGGTGTGACCTCTGGGGTTTGACGGCAGGAGTGTGATTTCTGGGGTGTGACGGCAGGAGTGTGACGTCTGGGGTGTGACGGCAGGAGTGTGACGGCTGGGGTGTGACGTCTGGGATGTGACGGCAGGAGTGTGACGGCAGGAGTGTGACGTCTGGGGTGTGACGTCTGGGGTGTGACGGCAGGAGTGTGACGGCAGGAGTGTGATTTCTGGGGTGTGACGGCAGGAGTGTGACGTCTGGGGTGTGACGGCAGGAGTGTGACGGCAGGATTGTGACATCTGGGGTGTGACGGCAGGAGTGTGACGACAGGAGTGTGACGTCTGGGGTGTGACGTCTGGGGTGTGACGGCAGGAGTGTGACATCTGGGGTGTGACGGCAGGAGTGTGACGGCAGGAGTGTGACGGCTGGGGTGTGACGTCTGGCGTGTGACGGCAGGAGTGTTATGGCCGGGGTGTGACGACAGGGGAGTGACGTCTGGGGTGTGACGGCAGTAGTGTGACGTCTGGGGTATGACTTCTGGGGTGTGACGGCAGGAGTGTGACGGCCGGAGTGTGACGTCCGGGGTGTGATGTCTGGGGTGTGACGGCAGGAGTGTGACGGCAGGTGTGTGATTTCTGGGGTGTGACGGCAGGAGTGTGACGTCTGGGGTGTGACGGCAGGAGTGTGACGGCAGGAGTGTGACGTCTGGGGTGTGACGTCTGGGGTGTGACGGCAGTAGTGTGACGGCAGGAGTGTGACGTCTGGGGTGTGACGGCAGGAGTGTGACGGCAGGAGTGTGACGTCTGGGGTGTGACGTCTGGGGTGTGACGGCAGGAGTGTGACGGCAGGAGTGTGACATCTGGGGTGTGACGGCAGGAGTGTGACGTCTGGGGTGTGACGGCAGGGGTGTGACGGCAGGAGTGTGACGTCTGGGGTGTGACGGCAGGAGTGTGACGTCTGGGGTGTGACGGCAGGAGTGTGACATCTGGGGTGTGACGGCAGGAGTGTGACATCTGGGGTGTGACGGCAGGAGTGTGACGGCTGGGGTGTGACGGCAGTAGTGTGACGTCTGGGGTGTGACGGCAGGAGTGTGACGTCTGGGGTGTGACGGCAGGAGTGTGACGGCAGGAGTTTGATTTCTGGGGTGTGACGGCAGGAGTGTGACGTCTGGGGTGTGACGGCAGGAGTGTGACGGCCGGGGTGTGACGGCAGGGGTGTGACGTCTGGGGTGTGACGGCCGGAGTGTGACGTCCGGGGTGTGATGTCTGGGGTGTGACGGCAGGAGTGTGACGGCAGGTGTGTGATTTCTGGGGTGTGACGGCAGGAGTGTGACGTCTGGGGTGTGACGGCAGGAGTGTGACGGCAGGAGTGTGACGTCTGGGGTGTGACGTCTGGGGTGTGACGGCAGTAGTGTGACGGCAGGAGTGTGACGTCTGGGGTGTGACGGCAGGAGTGTGACGGCAGGAGTGTGACGTCTGGGGTGTGACGTCTGGGGTGTGACGGCAGGAGTGTGACGGCAGGAGTGTGACATCTGGGGTGTGACGGCAGGAGTGTGACGTCTGGGGTGTGACGGCAGGGGTGTGACGGCAGGAGTGTGACGTCTGGGGTGTGACGGCAGGAGTGTGACGTCTGGGGTGTGACGGCAGGAGTGTGACATCTGGGGTGTGACGGCAGGAGTGTGACATCTGGGGTGTGACGTCAGGAGTGTGACGGCTGGGGTGTGACGGCAGTAGTGTGACGTCTGGGGTGTGACGGCAGGAGTGTGACGTCTGGGGTGTGACGGCAGGAGTGTGACGGCAGGAGTTTGATTTCTGGGGTGTGACGGCAGGAGTGTGACGTCTGGGGTGTGACGGCAGGAGTGTGACGGCCGGGGTGTGACGGCAGGGGTGTGACGTCTGGGGTGTGACGGCAGGAGTGTGACGTCTGGGTTGTGACAGCAGGAGTGTGACGGCAGTAGTGTGATTTCTGGGGTGTGACGGCAGGAGTGTGACGACAGGAGTGTGACGTCTGGGGTGTGACGTCTGGGGTGTGACGGCAGGAGTGTGACATCTGGGGTGTGACGGCAGGAGTGTGACGGCAGGAGTGTGACGGCTGGGGTGTGACGTCTGGCGTGTGACGGCAGGAGTGTTATGGCCGGGGTGTGACGACAGGGGAGTGACGTCTGGGGTGTGACGGCAGTAGTGTGACGTCTGGGGTATGACTTCTGGGGTGTGACGGCAGGAGTGTGACGGCCGGAGTGTGACGTCCGGGGTGTGATGTCTGGGGTGTGACGGCAGGAGTGTGACGGCAGGTGTGTGATTTCTGGGGTGTGACGGCAGGAGTGTGACGTCTGGGGTGTGACGGCAGGAGTGTGACGGCAGGAGTGTGACGTCTGGGGTGTGACGTCTGGGGTGTGACGGCAGTAGTGTGACGGCAGGAGTGTGACGTCTGGGGTGTGACGGCAGGAGTGTGACGGCAGGAGTGTGACGTCTGGGGTGTGACGTCTGGGGTGTGACGGCAGGAGTGTGACGGCAGGAGTGTGACATCTGGGGTGTGACGGCAGGAGTGTGACGTCTGGGGTGTGACGGCAGGGGTGTGACGGCAGGAGTGTGACGTCTGGGGTGTGACGGCAGGAGTGTGACGTCTGGGGTGTGACGGCAGGAGTGTGACATCTGGGGTGTGACGGCAGGAGTGTGACATCTGGGGTGTGACGGCAGGAGTGTGACGGCTGGGGTGTGACGGCAGTAGTGTGACGTCTGGGGTGTGACGGCAGGAGTGTGACGTCTGGGGTGTGACGGCAGGAGTGTGACGGCAGGAGTTTGATTTCTGGGGTGTGACGGCAGGAGTGTGACGTCTGGGGTGTGACGGCAGGAGTGTGACGGCCGGGGTGTGACGGCAGGGGTGTGACGTCTGGGGTGTGACGGCCGGAGTGTGACGTCCGGGGTGTGATGTCTGGGGTGTGACGGCAGGAGTGTGACGGCAGGTGTGTGATTTCTGGGGTGTGACGGCAGGAGTGTGACGTCTGGGGTGTGACGGCAGGAGTGTGACGGCAGGAGTGTGACGTCTGGGGTGTGACGTCTGGGGTGTGACGGCAGTAGTGTGACGGCAGGAGTGTGACGTCTGGGGTGTGACGGCAGGAGTGTGACGGCAGGAGTGTGACGTCTGGGGTGTGACGTCTGGGGTGTGACGGCAGGAGTGTGACGGCAGGAGTGTGACATCTGGGGTGTGACGGCAGGAGTGTGACGTCTGGGGTGTGACGGCAGGGGTGTGACGGCAGGAGTGTGACGTCTGGGGTGTGACGGCAGGAGTGTGACGTCTGGGGTGTGACGGCAGGAGTGTGACATCTGGGGTGTGACGGCAGGAGTGTGACATCTGGGGTGTGACGTCAGGAGTGTGACGGCTGGGGTGTGACGGCAGTAGTGTGACGTCTGGGGTGTGACGGCAGGAGTGTGACGTCTGGGGTGTGACGGCAGGAGTGTGACGGCAGGAGTTTGATTTCTGGGGTGTGACGGCAGGAGTGTGACGTCTGGGGTGTGACGGCAGGAGTGTGACGGCCGGGGTGTGACGGCAGGGGTGTGACGTCTGGGGTGTGACGGCAGGAGTGTGACGTCTGGGTTGTGACAGCAGGAGTGTGACGGCAGTAGTGTGATTTCTGGGGTGTGACGGCAGGAGTGTGACGTCTGGGGTGTGACGGCAGGAGTTTGATTTCTGGGGTGTGACGGCAGGAGTGTGACGTCAGGGGTGTGACGTCAGGGGTGTGACGTCTGGGTTGTGACGTCTGGGGTGTGACGGCAGGAGTGTGACGTCTGGGGTGTGACGGCAGGAGTGTGACGGCCGGAGTGTGACGGCCGGGGTGTGACGTCTGGGGTGTGACGGCAGGAGTGTGACGGCAGGAGTGTGACGTCTAGGGTGTGACGGCAGGAGTGTGACGTCTGGGGTGTGACGGCAGGAGTGTGACGGCAGGAGTGTGACGTCTGGGGTGTGACGGCGGGAGTGTGACGTCTGGGGTGTGACGGCGGGAGTGTGACGTCTGGGGTGTGACGGCAGTAGTGTGACAGCAGGAGTGTGATTTCTGGGGTGTGACGGCAGGAGTGTGACGTCTGGGGTGTGACGACGGGAGTGTGACGTCTGGGGTGTGACGGCAGTAGTGTGACGGCAGGAGTGTGATTTCTGGGGTGTGACGGCAGGAGTGTGACGTATGGGGTGTGACGGCGGGAGTGTGACGTCTGGGGTGTGACGGCAGTAGTGTGACGGCAGGAGTGTGATTTCTGGGGTGTGACGACAGGAGTGTGACGTCTGGGGTGTGACGGCAGGAGTGTGACGGCAGGGGTGTGATGTCTGGGGTGTGACAGCAGGAGTGTGACATCTGGTGTGTGACGGCAGGAGTGTGACGTCTGGGGTGTGACGGCAGGAGTGTGACGTCTGGGGTGTGACGGCAGGAGTGTGACGTCTGGGGTGTGATGGCAGGAGTGTGACGTCTGGGGTGTGACGGCAGGAGTGTGACGTCTGGGGTGTGACGGCAGGAGTGTGACGTCTGGGGTGTGACGGCAGGAGTGTGACATCTGGGGTGTGACGGCAGGAGTGTGACGGCAGGAGTGTGACAGCTGGGGTGTGACGTCTGGGGTGTGACGGCAGGAGTGTGACGTCTGGGGTGTGACGGCAGTAGTGTGACGTCTGGCGTGTGACGGCAGGAGTGTGACGTCTGGGGTGTGACGGCAGGAGTGTGACGGCAGGAGTGGCATCTGGGGTGTGACGGCAGGAGTGTGACATCTGGGGTGTGACGGCAGGAGTGTGACGGCAGGAGTGTGACAGCTGGGGTGTGACGTCTGGGTTGTGACGGCAGGTGTGTTATGGCCGGGGTGTGACGGCAGGGGTGTGACGTCTGGGATGTGACGGCAGTAGTGTGACGTCTGGGGTGTGACGGCAGGAGTGTGACGTCTGCGGTGTGACGTCTGGGGTGTGACCGCAGGAGTGTGACGTCTGGGGTGTGACGGCAGGAGTGTGACGGCAGGAGTGGCATCTGGGGTGTGACGGCAGGAGTGTGATTTCTGGAGTGTGACGTCTGGGGTGTGACAGCAGGAGTGTGATTTCTGGGGTGTGACGTCTGGGGTGTGACGGCAGGAGTGTGATTTCTGGGGTGTGACGTCTGGGGTGTGACGGCAGGAGTGTGATTTCTGGGGTGTGACGTCTGGGGTGTGACGGCAGGAGTTTGATTTCTTGGGTGTGACGTCTGGGGTGTGACGTCTGGGGTGTGACGGCAGGAGTGTGACGTCAGGGGTGTGACGTCAGGGGTGTGACGTCAGGGGTGTGACGTCTGGGGTGTGACGGCAGGGGTGTGACGGCCGGAGTGTGACGGCCGGAGTGTGACGGCCGGAGTGTGACGTCTGGGGTGTGACGTCTGGGGTGTGACGTCTGGGGTGTGACGGCAGGAGTGTGACGTCTAGGGTGTGACGGCAGGAGTGTGACGTCTGGGGTGTGACGGCAGGAGTGTGACGGCCGGAGTGTGACGGCCGGAGTGTGACGGCCGGAGTGTGACGGCCGGAGTGTGACGTCTGGGGTGTGACGTCTGGGGTGTGACGTCTGGGGTGTGACGGCAGGAGTGTGACGGCAGGAGTGTGACGTCTAGGGTGTGACGGCAGGAGTGTGATTTCTGGGGTGTGACGTCTGGGGTGTGACGGCAGGAGTTTGATTTCTTGGGTGTGACGTCTGGGGTGTGACGTCTGGGGTGTGACGGCAGGAGTGTGACGTCAGGGGTGTGACGTCAGGGGTGTGACGGCAGGAGTGTGACGTCTGGGGTGTGACGGCAGGAGTGTGACGGCCGGAGTGTGACGGCCGGAGTGTGACGGCCGGAGTGTGACGTCTGGGGTGTGACGTCTGGGGTGTGACGTCTGGGGTGTGACGGCAGGAGTGTGACGGCAGGAGTGTGACGTCTAGGGTGTGACGGCAGGAGTGTGACGTCTGGGGTGTGACGGCAGGAGTGTGACGGCAGGAGTGTGACATCTGGGGTGTGACGGCGGGAGTGTGACGTCTGGGGTGTGACGGCAGTAGTGTGACGGCAGGAGTGTGAGATCTGGGGTGTGACGGCAGGAGTGTGACGTCTGGGGTGTGACGGCGGGAGTGTGACGTCTGGGGTGTGACGGCAGTAGTGTGACGGCAGGAGTGTGATTTCTGGGGTGTGATGGCAGGAGTGTGACGTCTGGGGTGTGACGGCGGGAGTGTGACGTCTGGGGTGTGACGGCAGTAGTGTGACGGCAGGAGTGTGATTTCTGGGGTATGACGGCAGGTGTGTGACGTCTGGGGTGTGACGGCAGGAGTGTGACGGCAGGGGTGTGATGTCTGGGGTGTGACAGCAGGAGTGTGACATCTGGGGTGTGACGTCTGGGGTGTGACGTCAGGAGTGTGACGGCAGGAGTGTGACGTCTGGGGTGTGATGGCAGGAGTGTGACGTCTGGGGTGTGACGTCTGGGGTGTGACGACAGGGGTGTGACGTCTGGGGTGTGACGGCAGGAGTGTGACGTCTGGGGTGTGACGCCAGTAGTGTGATGTCTGGGGTGTGACGGCAGTAGTGTGACGTCTGCGGTGTGACCTCTGGGGTTTGACGGCAGGAGTGTGATTTATGGGGTGTGACGGCAGGAGTGTGACGTCTGGGGTGTGACGGCAGGAGTGTGACGGCTGGGGTGTGACGTCTGGGATGTGACGGCAGGAGTGTGACGGCAGGAGTGTGACGGCAGGAGTGTGACGTCTGGGGTGTGACGTCTGGGGTGTGACGTCTGGGGTGTGACGGCAGGAGTGTGACGGCAGGAGTGTGATTTCTGGGGTGTGACGGCAGGAGTGTGACGTCTGGGGTGTGACGGTAGGAGTGTGACGGCAGGATTGTGACATCTGGGGTGTGACGGCAGGAGTGTGACGGCAGGAGTGTGACGGCAGGAGTGTGACGTCTGGGGTGTGACGGCGGGAGTGTGACGTCTGGGGTGTGACGGCGGGAGTGTGACGTCTGGGGTGTGACGGCAGTAGTGTGACAGCAGGAGTGTGATTTCTGGGGTGTGACGGCAGGAGTGTGACGTCTGGGGTGTGACGACGGGAGTGTGACGTCTGGGGTGTGACGGCAGTAGTGTGACGGCAGGAGTGTGATTTCTGGGGTGTGACGGCAGGAGTGTGACGTATGGGGTGTGACGGCGGGAGTGTGACGTCTGGGGTGTGACGGCAGTAGTGTGACGGCAGGAGTGTGATTTCTGGGGTGTGACGACAGGAGTGTGACGTCTGGGGTGTGACGGCAGGAGTGTGACGGCAGGGGTGTGATGTCTGGGGTGTGACAGCAGGAGTGTGACATCTGGTGTGTGACGGCAGGAGTGTGACGTCTGGGGTGTGACGGCAGGAGTGTGACGTCTGGGGTGTGACGGCAGGAGTGTGACGTCTGGGGTGTGACGGCAGGAGTGTGACGTCTGGGGTGTGACGGCAGGAGTGTGACGTCTGGGGTGTGACGGCAGGAGTGTGACGTCTGGGGTGTGACGGCAGGAGTGTGACATCTGGGGTGTGACGGCAGGAGTGTGACGGCAGGAGTGTGACAGCTGGGGTGTGACGTCTGGGGTGTGACGGCAGGAGTGTGACGTCTGGGGTGTGACGGCAGTAGTGTGACGTCTGGCGTGTGACGGCAGGAGTGTGACGTCTGGGGTGTGACGGCAGGAGTGTGACGGCAGGAGTGGCATCTGGGGTGTGACGGCAGGAGTGTGACATCTGGGGTGTGACGGCAGGAGTGTGACGGCAGGAGTGTGACAGCTGGGGTGTGACGTCTGGGTTGTGACGGCAGGTGTGTTATGGCCGGGGTGTGACGGCAGGGGTGTGACGTCTGGGATGTGACGGCAGTAGTGTGACGTCTGGGGTGTGACGGCAGGAGTGTGACGTCTGCGGTGTGACGTCTGGGGTGTGACCGCAGGAGTGTGACGTCTGGGGTGTGACGGCAGGAGTGTGACGGCAGGAGTGGCATCTGGGGTGTGACGGCAGGAGTGTGATTTCTGGAGTGTGACGTCTGGGGTGTGACAGCAGGAGTGTGATTTCTGGGGTGTGACGTCTGGGGTGTGACGGCAGGAGTGTGATTTCTGGGGTGTGACGTCTGGGGTGTGACGGCAGGAGTGTGATTTCTGGGGTGTGACGTCTGGGGTGTGACGGCAGGAGTTTGATTTCTTGGGTGTGACGTCTGGGGTGTGACGTCTGGGGTGTGACGGCAGGAGTGTGACGTCAGGGGTGTGACGTCAGGGGTGTGACGGCAGGAGTGTGACGTCTGGGGTGTGACGGCAGGAGTGTGATGGCCGGAGTGTGACGGCCGGAGTGTGACGGCCGGAGTGTGACGTCTGGGGTGTGACGTCTGGGGTGTGACGTCTGGGGTGTGACGGCAGGAGTGTGACGGCAGGAGTGTGACGTCTAGGGTGTGACGGCAGGAGTGTGACGTCTGGGGTGTGACGGCAGGAGTGTGACGGCAGGAGTGTGACATCTGGGGTGTGACGGCGGGAGTGTGACGTCTGGGGTGTGACGGCAGTAGTGTGACGGCAGGAGTGTGAGATCTGGGGTGTGACGGCAGGAGTGTGACGTCTGGGGTGTGACGGCGGGAGTGTGACGTCTGGGGTGTGACGGCAGTAGTGTGACGGCAGGAGTGTGATTTCTGGGGTGTGATGGCAGGAGTGTGACGTCTGGGGTGTGACGGCGGGAGTGTGACGTCTGGGGTGTGACGGCAGTAGTGTGACGGCAGGAGTGTGATTTCTGGGGTATGACGGCAGGTGTGTGACGTCTGGGGTGTGACGGCAGGAGTGTGACGGCAGGGGTGTGATGTCTGGGGTGTGACAGCAGGAGTGTGACATCTGGGGTGTGACGTCTGGGGTGTGACGTCAGGAGTGTGACGGCAGGAGTGTGACGTCTGGGGTGTGATGGCAGGAGTGTGACGTCTGGGGTGTGACGTCTGGGGTGTGACGACAGGGGTGTGACGTCTGGGGTGTGACGGCAGGAGTGTGACGTCTGGGGTGTGACGCCAGTAGTGTGATGTCTGGGGTGTGACGGCAGTAGTGTGACGTCTGCGGTGTGACCTCTGGGGTTTGACGGCAGGAGTGTGATTTCTGGGGTGTGACGGCAGGAGTGTGACGTCTGGGGTGTGACGGCAGGAGTGTGACGGCTGGGGTGTGACGTCTGGGATGTGACGGCAGGAGTGTGACGGCAGGAGTGTGACGTCTGGGGTGTGACGTCTGGGGTGTGACGTCTGGGGTGTGACGGCAGGAGTGTGACGGCAGGAGTGTGATTTCTGGGGTGTGACGGCAGGAGTGTGACGTCTGGGGTGTGACGGTAGGAGTGTGACGGCAGATTGTGACATCTGGGGTGTGACGGCAGGAGTGTGACGGCAGGAGTGTGACGTCTGGGGTGTGACGTCTGGGGTGTGACGGCAGGAGTGTGACATCTGGGGTGTGACGGCAGGAATGTGACGGCAGGAGTGTGACGGCTGGGGTGTGACGTCTGGGGTGTGACGGCAGGAGTTTTATGGCCGGGGTGTGACGGCAGGGGAGTGACGTCTGGGGTGTGACGGCAGTAGTGTGACGTCTGGGGTGTGACGTCTGGGGTGTGACGGCAGGAGTGTGACGGCCGGAGTGTGACGTCTGGGGTGTGACGTCTGGGGTGTGACGGCAGGAGTGTGACGGCAGGTGTGTGATTTCTGGGGTGTGACGGCAGGAGTGTGACGTCTGGGGTGTGACGGCAGGAGTGTGACGTCTGGGGTGTGACGTCTGGGTTGTGACGGCAGGGGTGTGACGGCAGGAGTGTGACGGCAGGAGTGTGATTTCTGGGGAGTGACGGCAGGAGTGTGACGTCTGGGGTGTGACGGCAGGAGTGTGACGTCTGGGGTGTGACGGCAGGAGTGTGACGTCTGGGGTGTGATGGCAGGAGTGTGACGGCTGGGGTGTGACGGCAGGAGTGTGACGTCTGGAGTGTGACGGCAGGAGTGTGACAGCTGGGGTGTGACGTCTGGGGTGTGACGGCAGGAGTGTGACGGCCGGGGTGTGACGGCAGGGGTGTGACGTCTGGGGTGTGACGGCAGGAGTGTGACGGCAGGAGTGTGATTTCTGGGGTATGACGGCAGGAGTGTGACGGCAGGAGTGTGACGTCTGGGGTGTGACAGCAGGAGTGTGACGTCTGGGGTGTGACGTCTGGGGTGTGACGGCATGGGTGTGACGGCAGGAGTGTGACGCCAGGTGTGTGACATCTGGAGTGTGACGGCAGGAGTGTGACGTCTGGGGTGAGACGGCAGGAGTGTGACGGCAGGAGTGTGACGGCAGGAGTGTGACAGCTGGGGTGTGACGTCTGGGGTGTGACGGCAGTAGTGTGACGTCTGGGGTGTGACGGCAGGACTGTGACGTCTGGGGTGTGACGGCAGGAGTGTGATTTCTGGGGTGTGACGGCAGGAGTGTGACGTCTGGGGTGTGACGGCAGGAGTGTGACGGCCGGGGTGTGACGGCAGGGGTGTGACGTCTGGGGTGTGACGGCAGGAGTGTGACGGCAGGAGTGTGACGTCTGGGGTGTGACGTCTGGGGTGTGACGGCAGTAGTGTGACGGCAGTAGTGTGACGGCAGGAGTGTGACGTCTGGGGTGTGACGGCAGGAGTGTGACGGCAGGAGTGTGACGTCTGGGGTGTGACGTCTGGGGTGTGACGGCAGGAGTGTGACGGCAGGAGTGTGACATCTGGGGTGTGACATCTGGGGTGTGACGGCAGGAGTGTGACGTCTGGGGTGTGACGGCAGGGGTGTGACGGCAGGAGTGTGACGTCTGGGGTGTGACGGCAGGAGTGTGACGTCTGGGGTGTGACGGCAGGAGTGTGACATCTGGGGTGTGACGGCAGGAGTGTGACATCTGGGGTGTGACGGCAGGAGTGTGACGGCTGGGGTGTGACGGCAGTAGTGTGACGTCTGGGGTGTGACGGCAGGAGTGTGACGTCTGGGGTGTGACGGCAGGAGTGTGACGGCAGGAGTTTGATTTCTGGGGTGTGACGGCAGGAGTGTGACGTCTGGGGTGTGACGGCAGGAGTGTGACGGCCGGGGTGTGACGGCCGGGGTGTGACGGCCGGGGTGTGACGTCTGGGGTGTGACGGCAGGAGTGTGACGTCTGGGTTGTGACGGCAGGAGTGTGACATCTGGGGTGTGACGGCAGGAGTGTGACGGCTGGGGTGTGACGGCAGTAGTGTGACGTCTGGGGTGTGACGGCAGGAGTGTGACGTCTGGGGTGTGACGGCAGGAGTGTGACGGCAGGAGTTTGATTTCTGGGGTGTGACGGCAGGAGTGTGACGTCTGGGGTGTGACGGCAGGAGTGTGACGGCCGGGGTGTGACGGCCGGGGTGTGACGGCCGGGGTGTGACGTCTGGGGTGTGACGGCAGGAGTGTGACGTCTGGGTTGTGACAGCAGGAGTGTGACGGCAGTAGTGTGATTTCTGGGGTGTGACGGCAGGAGTGTGATGTCTGTGGTGTGACGGCAGGAGTGTGACGGCAGGAGTGTGACGGCAGGGGTGTGACGGCAGGGGTGTGACGGCAGGAGTGTGACGGCATGGGTGTGACGTCTTGGGTGTGACAGGGGGAGTGTGACATCTGGAGTGTGATGTCTGGAGTGTGACGTCTGGGGTGAGACGGCAGGAGTGTGACGTCTGTGGTGTGACAGGGGGAGTGTGACGTCTGGAGTGTGACGGCGGGTGTTTGACGTCTGTGGTGTGACGGGGGGAATGTGACGTCTGGGGTGTGACGGCGGGAGTGTGATTTCTGGGGTGTGACGTCAGGAGTGTGACGTCAGGAGTGTGACGTCTGGGGTGTGACGGCAGGAGTGTGACGTCTGGGGTGTGACGGCGGGAGTGTGACGTCTGGGGTGTGACGTCTGGGGTGTGACGTCTGGGGTGTGACGGCAGGAGTGTGACGGCAGGAGTGTGATTTCTGGGGTGTGACGGCAGGAGTGTGACGTCTGGGGTGTGACGGCAGGAGTGTGATGTCTGGGGTCTGACGGCAGGAGTGTGACGGCAGGAGTGTGACGGCAGGAGTGTGACGTCTGGGGTGTGACGTCTGGGGTGTGACGGCAGTAGTGTGACGTCTGGGGTGTGACGGCAGGAGTGTGACGGCAGGAGTGTGATTTCTGGGGTGTGACGGCAGGAGTGTGACGTCTGGGGTGTGACGGCAGGAGTGTGACGGCAGGGGTGTGACGTCTGGGGTGTGACGGCAGGAGTGTGACGGCAGGAGTGTGACGTCTGGAGTGTGACGTCTGGGGTGTGACGGCAGGGGTGTGACGGCAGTGGTGTGACGGCAGGGGTGTGACGGCAGGAGTGTGACGGCATGTGTGTGACGTCTTGGGTGTGACAGGGGGAGTGTGACATCTGGAGTGTGATGTCTGGAGTGTGACGTCTGTGGTGAGACGGCAGGAGTGTGACGTCTGTGGTGTGACAGGGGGAGTGTGACGTCTGGAGTGTGACGGCGAGTGTTTGACGTCTGTGGTGTGACGGGGGGAATGTGACGTCTGGGGTGTGACGGCGGGAGTGTGATTTCTGGGGTGTGACGGCAGGAGTGTGACGTCAGGAGTGTGACGTCTGGGTTGTGACGTCTGGGGTGTGACGGCAGGAGTGTGACGTCTGGGGTGTGACGGCAGGAGTGTGACGTCTGGGGTGTGATGGCAGGAGTGTGACGGCTGGGGTGTGACGGCAGGAGTGTGACGTCTGGGGTGTGACGGCAGGAGTGTGACGGCAGGAGTGTGACAGCTGGGGTGTGACGTCTGGGGTGTGACGGCAGGAGTGTGACGGCCGGGGTGTGACGGCAGGAGTGTGACGTCTGGGGTCTGACGGCAGGAGTGTGACGTCTGGGGTGTGACGGCAGGAGTGTGACGGCAGGAGTGTGATTTCTGGGGTATGACGGCAGGAGTGTGACGGCAGGAGTGTGACGTCTGGGGTGTGACGGCAGGAGTGTGACGTCTGGGGTGTGACGGCAGGAGTGTGACGTCTGGGGTGTGACGTCTGGGGTGTGACGGCAGGGGTGTGACGGCAGGAGTGTGACGCCAGGTGTGTGACATCTGGAGTGTGACGGCAGGAGTGTGACGTCTGGGGTGAGACGGCAGGAGTGTGACGTCTGGGGTGTGACGCCAGTAGTGTGACGTCTGGGGTGTGACGGCAGTAGTGTGACGTCTGCGGTGTGACCTCTGGGGTTTGACGGCAGGAGTGTGATTTCTGGGGTGTGACGGCAGGAGTGTGACGTCTGGGGTGTGACGGCAGGAGTGTGACGGCTGGGGTGTGACGTCTGGGATGTGACGGCAGGATTGTGACGGCAGGAGTGTGACGTCTGGGGTGTGACGTCTGGGGTGTGACGTCTGGGGTGTGACGGCAGGAGTGTGACGGCAGGAGTGTGATTTCTGGGGTGTGACGGCAGGAGTGTGACGTCTGGGGTGTGACGGCAGGAGTGTGACGGCAGGATTGTGACATCTGGGGTGTGACGGCAGGAGTGTGACGGCAGGAGTGTGACGTCTGGGGTGTGACGTCTGGGGTGTGACGGCAGGAGTGTGACATCTGGGGTGTGACGGCAGGAGTGTGACGGCAGGAGTGTGACGGCTGGGGTGTGACGTCTGGGGTGTGACGGCAGGAGTGTTATGGCCGGGGTGTGACGGCAGGGGAGTGACGTCTGGGGTGTGACGGCAGTAGTGTGACGTCTGGGGTGTGACGTCTGGGGTGTGACGGCCGGAGTGTGACGGCCGGAGTGTGACGTCTGGGGTGTGACGTCTGGGGTGTGACGGCAGGAGTGTGACGGCAGGTGTGTGATTTCTGGGGTGTGACGGCAGGAGTGTGACGTCTGGGATGTGACGGCAGGAGTGTGACGTCTGGGGTGTGACGGCAGGAGTGTGACGTCTGGGGTGTGACGTCTGGGTTGTGACGGCAGGGGTGTGACGGCAGGAGTGTGACGGCAGGAGTGTGATTTCTGGGGAGTGACGGCAGGAGTGTGACGTCTGGGGTGTGACGGCAGGAGTGTGACGTCTGGGGTGTGACGGCAGGAGTGTGACGTCTGGGGTGTGATGGCAGGAGTGTGACGGCTGGGGTGTGACGGCAGGAGTGTGACGTCTGGAGTGTGACGGCAGGAGTGTGACAGCTGGGGTGTGACGTCTGGGGTGTGACGGCAGGAGTGTGACGGCCGGGGTGTGACGGCAGGGGTGTGACGTCTGGGGTGTGACGGCAGGAGTGTGACGGCAGGAGTGTGATTTCTGGGGTATGACGGCAGGAGTGTGACGGCAGGAGTGTGACGTCTGGGGTGTGACGTCTGGGGTGTGACGGCAGGAGTGTGACGTCTGGGGTGTGACGTCTGGGGTGTGACGTCTGGGGTGTGACGGCATGGGTGTGACGGCAGGAGTGTGACGCCAGGTGTGTGACATCTGGAGTGTGACGGCAGGAGTGTGACGTCTGGGGTGAGACGGCAGGAGTGTGACGTCTGGGGTGTGACGGCAGGAGTGTGACGGCAGGAGTGTGACAGCTGGGGTGTGACGTCTGGGGTGTGACGGCAGTAGTGTGACGTCTGGGGTGTGACGGCAGGACTGTGACGTCTGGGGTGTGACGGCAGGAGTGTGATTTCTGGGGTGTGACGGCAGGAGTGTGACGTCTGGGGTGTGACGGCAGGAGTGTGACGGCCGGGGTGTGACGGCAGGGGTGTGACGTCTGGGGTGTGACGGCAGGAGTGTGACGGCAGGAGTGTGACGTCTGGGGTGTGACGGCAGTAGTGTGACGTCTGGGGTGTGACGGCTGGGGTGTGACGGCAGGAGTGTGACGGCAGGAGTGTGACGTCTGGGGTGTGACGTCTGGGGTGTGACGGCAGGAGTGTGACGGCAGGAGTGTGACATCTGGGGTGTGACGGCAGGAGTGTGACGTCTGGGATGTGACGGCAGGGGTGTGACGGCAGGAGTGTGACGTCTGGGGTGTGACGGCAGGAGTGTGACGTCTGGGGTGTGACGGCAGGAGTGTGACATCTGGGGTGTGACGGCAGGAGTGTGACATCTGGGGTGTGACGGCAGGAGTGTGACGGCTGGGGTGTGACGGCAGTAGTGTGACGTCTGGGGTGTGACGGCAGGAGTGTGACGTCTGGGGTGTGACGGCAGGAGTGTGACGGCAGGAGTTTGATTTCTGGGGTGTGACGGCAGGAGTGTGACGTCTGGGGTGTGACGGCAGGAGTGTGACGGCCGGGGTGTGACGGCAGGGGTGTGACGTCTGGGGTGTGACGGCAGGAGTGTGACGTCTGGGTTGTGACAGCAGGAGTGTGACGGCAGTAGTGTGATTTCTGGGGTGTGACGGCAGGAGTGTGATGTCTGTGGTGTGACGGCAGGAGTGTGACGGCAGGAGTGTGACGGCAGGGGTGTGACGGCAGGGGTGTGACGGCAGGAGTGTGACGGCATGGGTGTGACGTCTTGGGTGTGACAGGGGGAGTGTGACATCTGGAGTGTGATGTCTGGAGTGTGACGTCTGGGGTGAGACGGCAGGAGTGTGACGTCTGTGGTGTGACAGGGGGAGTGTGACGTCTGGAGTGTGACGGCGGGTGTTTGACGTCTGTGGTGTGACGGGGGGAATGTGACGTCTGGGGTGTGACGGCGGGAGTGTGATTTCTGGGGTGTGACGGCAGGAGTGTGACGTCAGGAGTGTGACGTCTGGGGTGTGACGGCAGGAGTGTGACGTCTGGGGTGTGACGGCGGGAGTGTGACGTCTGGGGTGTGACGTCTGGGGTGTGACGGCAGGAGTGTGACGGCAGGAGTGTGATTTCTGGGGTGTGACGGCAGGAGTGTGACGTCTGGGGTGTGACGGCAGGAGTGTGATGTCTGGGGTCTGACGGCAGGAGTGTGACGGCAGGAGTGTGACGTCTGGGGTGTGACGTCTGGGGTGTGACGGCAGTAGTGTGACGTCTGGGGTGTGACGGCAGGAGTGTGACGGCAGGAGTGTGATTTCTGGGGTGTGACGGCAGGAGTGTGACGTCTGGGGTGTGACGTCTGGGGTGTGACGGCAGGAGTGTGACGGCAGGAGTGTGACGTCTGGAGTGTGACGTCTGGGGTGTGACGGCAGGGGTGTGACGGCAGGGGTGTGACGGCAGGGGTGTGACGGCAGGAGTGTGACGGCATGGGTGTGACGTCTTGGGTGTGACAGGGGGAGTGTGACATCTGGAGTGTGATGTCTGGAGTGTGACGTCTGGGGTGAGACGGCAGGAGTGTGACGTCTGTGGTGTGACAGGGGGAGTGTGATGTCTGGAGTGTGACGGCGGGTGTTTGACGTCTGTGGTGTGACGGGGGGAATGTGACGTCTGGGGTGTGACGGCGGGAGTGTGATTTCTGGGGTGTGACGGCAGGAGTGTGACGTCAGGAGTGTGACGTCTTGGGTGTGACGTCTGGGGTGTGACGGCAGGAGTGTGACGTCTGGGGTGTGACGGCAGGAGTGTGACGTCTGGGGTGTGATGGCAGGAGTGTGACGGCTGGGGTGTGACGGCTGGGGTGTGACGGCAGGAGTGTGACGTCTGGGGTGTGACGGCAGGAGTGTGACGGCAGGAGTGTGACAGCTGGGGTGTGACGGCAGGAGTGTGACGTCTGGGGTCTGACGGCAGGAGTGTGACATCTGGGGTGTGACGGCAGGAGTGTGACGGCAGGAGTGTGATTTCTGGGGTATGACGGCAGGAGTGTGACGGCAGGAGTGTGACGTCTGGGGTGTGACGGCAGGAGTGTGACGTCTGGGGTGTGACGGCAGGAGTGTGACGTCTGGGGTGTGACGTCTGGGGTGTGACGGCAGGGGTGTGACGGCAGGAGTGTGACGCCAGGTGTGTGACATCTGGAGTGTGACGGCAGGAGTGTGACGTCTGGGGTGAGACGGCAGGAGTGTGACGTCTGGGGTGTGACGTCTGGGGTGTGACGGCAGTAGTGTGACGTCTGGGGTGTGACGGCAGGAGAGTGACGTCTGGGGTGTGACGGCAGGAGTGTGATTTCTGGGGTGTGACGGCAGGAGTGTGACGTCTGGGGTGTGACGGCAGGAGTGTGACGGCCGGGGTGTGACGGCAGGAGTGTGACGTCTGGGGTGTGACGGCAGTAGTGTGACGGCAGGAGTGTGACGTCTGGGGTGTGACGGCAGGAGTGTGACGGCAGGAGTGTGACGTCTGGGGTGTGACGTCTGGGGTGTGACGTCTGGGGTGTGACGGCAGGAGTGTGACGGCAGGAGTGTGACATCTGGGGTGCGACGGCAGGAGTGTGACGTCTGGGATGTGACGGCAGGAGTGTGACGTCTGGGGTGTGACGTCTGGGGTGTGACGGCAGGGGTGTGACGGCAGGAGTGTGATTTCTGGGGAGTGAAGGCAGGAGTGTGACGTCTGGGGTGTGACGTCTGGGGTGTGACGGCAGGAGTGTGACGTCTGGGGTGTGACGGCAGGAGTGTGACGGCAGGAGTGTGACGTCTGGGGTGTGAGGGCAGGAGTGTGACGTCTGGGGTGTGACGGCAGGAGTGTGACGGCTGAGGTGTGACGGCAGGAGTGTGACGTCTGGGGTGTGACGGCTGGGGTGTGACGTCTGGGGTGTGACGGCAGTAGTGTGACGTCTGGGGTGTGACGGCAGGAGTGTGACTTCTGGGGTGTGACGTCTGGGCTGTGACGGCAGGAGTGTGACGTCTGGGGTGAGACGGCAGGAGTGTGACGTCTGGGGTGTGACGGCAGGAGTGTGACGGCAGGAGTGTGACAGCTGGGGTGTGACGTCTGGGGTGTGACGGCAGTCGTGTGACGTCTGGGGTGTGACGGCAGGAGTGTGACGTCTGGGGTGTGACGGCAGGAGTGTGATTTCTGGGGTGTGACGGCAGGAGTGTGACGTCTGGGGTGTGACGGCAGGAGTGTGACGGCCGGGGTGTGACGGCAGGAGTGTGACGTCTGGGGTGTGACGGCAGTAGTGTGACGGCAGGAGTGTGACGTCTGGGGTGTGACGTCTGGGGTGTGACGGCAGGAGTGTGACGGCAGGAGTGTGACGTCTGGGGTGTGACGTCTGGGGTGTGACGGCAGGAGTGTGACGGCAGGAGTGTGATTTCTGGGGTATGACGGCAGGAGTGTGACGTCTGGGGTGTGATGGCAGGAGTGTGACGGCTGGGGTGTGACGGCAGGAGTGTGACGTCTGGGGTGTGACGGCAGGAGTGTGACGGCAGGAGTGTGACAGCTGGGGTGTGACGTCTGGGGTGTGACGGCAGGAGTGTGACGGCCGGGGTGTGACGGCAGGAGTGTGACGTCTGGGGTCTGACGGCAGGAGTGTGACGTCTGGGGTGTGACGGCAGGAGTGTGATTTCTGGGGTATGACGGCAGGAGTGTGACGGCAGGAGTGTGACGTCTGGGGTGTGACGGCAGGAGTGTGACGTCTGGGGTGTGACGGCAGGAGTGTGACGTCTGGGGTGTGACGTCTGGGTTGTGACGGCAGGGGTGTGACGGCAGGAGTGTGACGCCAGGTGTGTGACATCTGGAGTGTGACGGCAGGAGTGTGACGTCTGGGGTGAGACGGCAGGAGTGTGACGTCTGGGGTGTGACGGCAGGAGTGTGACGGCAGGAGTGTGACAGCTGGGGTGTGACGTCTGGGGTGTGACGGCAGTAGTGTGACGTCTGGGGTGTGACGGCAGGAGTGTGACGTCTGGGGTGTGACGGCAGGAGTGTGATTTCTGGGGTGTGACGGCAGGAGTGTGACGTCTGGGGTGTGACGGCAGGAGTGTGACGGCCGGGGTGTGACGGCAGGAGTGTGACGTCTGGGGTGTGACGGCAGTAGTGTGACGGCAGGAGTGTGACGTCTGGGGTGTGACGGCAGGAGTGTGACGGCAGGAGTGTGACGTCTGGGGTGTGACGGCAGGAGTGTGACGGCAGGAGTGTGACATCTGGGGTGTGACGGCAGGAGTGTGACGTCTGGGATGTGACGGCAGGAGTGTGACGTCTGGGGTGTGACGTCTGGGGTGTGACGGCAGGGGTGTGACGGCAGGAGTGTGATTTCTGGAGAGTGAAGGCAGGAGTGTGACGTCTGGGGTGTGACGGCAGGAGTGTGACGTCTGGGGTGTGACAGCAGGAGTGTGACATCTGGGGTGTGACGGCAGGAGTGTGACGTCTGGGGTGTGACGTCTGGGGTGTGACGGCAGGGGTGTGACGGCAGGAGTGTGATTTCTGGGGAGTGAAGGCAGGAGTGTGACGTCTGGGGTGTGACGGCAGGAGTGTGACATCTGGGGTGTGACGGCAGGAGTGTGACGGCAGGAGTGTGACGTCTGGGGTGTGACGGCAGGAGTGTGACGGCAGGAGTGTGACGGCTGAGGTGTGACGGCAGGAGTGTGACGTCTGGGGTGTGACGGCAGGAGTGTGACGTCTGGGGTGTGACGGCAGGAGTGTGACGGCAGGAGTGTGACAGCTGGGGTGTGACGTCTGGGGTGTGACGGCAGTAGTGTGACGTCTGGGGTGTGACGGCAGGAGTGTGACGGCAGGAGTGTGACTTCTGGGGTGTGACGTCTGGGCTGTGACGGCAGCAGTGTGACGTCTGGGGTGAGACGGCAGGAGTGTGACGTCTGGGGTGTGACGGCAGGAGTGTGACGGCAGGAGTGTGACAGCTGGGGTGTGACGTCTGGGGTGTGACGGCAGTAGTGTGACGTCTGGGGTGTGACGGCAGGAGTGTGACGTCTGGGGTGTGACGGCAGGAGTGTGATTTCTGGGGTGTGACGGCAGGAGTGTGACGTCTGGGGTGTGACGGCAGGAGTGGGACGGCCGGGGTGTGACGGCAGGAGTGTGACGTCTGGGGTGTGACGGCAGTAGTGTGACGGCAGGAGTGTGACGTCTGGGGTGTGACGGCAGGAGTGTGACGGCAGGAGTGTGACGTCTGGGGTGTGACGTCTGGGGTGTGACGGCAGGAGTGTGACGGCAGGAGTGTGACATCTGGGGTGTGACGGCAGGAGTGTGACGTCTGGGATGTGACGGCAGGAGTGTGACGTCTGGGGTGTGACGTCTGGGGTGTGACGGCAGGGGTGTGACGGCAGGAGTGTGACGTCTGGGGTGTGACGTCTGGGGTGTGACGGCAGGAGTGTGACGGCAGGAGTGTGACGTCTGGGGTGTGACGGCAGGAGTGTGACATCTGGGGTGTGACGTCTGGGGTGTGACGTCTGGGGTGTGACGGCAGGGGTGTGACGGCAGGAGTGTGATTTCTGGGGAGTGAAGGCAGGAGTGTGACGTCTGGGGTGTGACGGCAGGAGTGTGACATCTGGGGTGTGACGGCAGGAGTGTGACGTCTGGGGTGTGACGGCAGGAGTGTGACGGCTGAGGTGTGACGGCAGGAGTGTGACGTCTGGGGTGTGACGGCAGGAGTGTGACCTCTGGGGTGTGACGGCAGGAGTGTGACGGCAGGAGTGTGACAGCTGGGGTGTGACGTCTGGGGTGTGACGGCAGTAGTGTGACGTCTGGGGTGTGACGGCAGGAGTGTCATGGCAGGAGTTTGACTTCTGGGGTGTGACTTCTGGGCTGTGACGGCAGGAGTGTGACGGCAGTAGTGTGATTTCTGGGGTGTGACGGCAGGAGTGTGATGTCTGGGGTGTGACGGCAGGAGTGTGACGTCTGGAGTGTGACGTCTGGAGTGTGACGTCTGGGGTGTGACGGGGGAGTGTGACGTCTGGGGTGTGACGGGGGAGTGTGATGTCTGGGGTGTGACGGCAGGGGTGTGACGGCAGGATTGTGCCATCTGGGGTGTGACGGCAGGAGTGTGATGTCTGGGGTGTGACGGCAGAAGTGTGACGTCTGGGGTGTGACGGCAGGAGTGTGACGGCAGGGGTGTGACGGCAGGGGTGTGACGGCAGGGGTGTGACGGCAGGAGTGTGACGTCTGGGGTGTGACGGCAGGAGTGTGACGGCAGGAGTGTGACGGCAGGAGTGTGACGGCAGGAGTGTGATGTCTGGGGTGTGACGTCTGGGGTGTGACGGCAGGAGTGTGATTTCTGGGGAGTGACGGCAGGAGTGTGACAGCAGGAGTGTGACGTCTGGGGTGTGACGGCAGGGGTGTGACGTCTGGGGTGTGACGTCTGGGGTGTGACGGCAGGAGTGTGACGGCAGGGGTGTGACGTCTGGGGTGTGACGGCAGGGGTGTGACGGCAGGAGTGTGACGGCAGGAGTGTGACGGCAGGAGTGTGATTTCTGGGGAGTGACGGCAGGAGTGTGACGTCTGTTGTGTGACGTCTGTTGTGTGACGGCAGTAGTGTGACAGCAGGAGTGTGACGTCTGGGGTATGACGTCTGGGGTGTGACGGCAGGAGTGTGACGGCAGGAGTGTGACGGCAGGAGTGTGACATCTGGGGTGTGACGGCAGGAGTGTGACGTCTGGGATGTGACGGCAGGAGTGTGACATCTGGGGTGTGACGTCTGGGGTTTGACGGCAGGGGTGTGACGGCAGGAGTGTGATTTCTGGGGAGTGAAGGCAGGAGTGTGACGTCTGGGGTGTGACGGCAGGAGTGTGACGTCTGGGGTGTGACGGCAGGAGTGTGACATCTGGGGTGTGACGGCAGGAGTGTGACGGCAGGAGTGTGACGTCTGGGGTGTGACGGCAGGAGTGTGACGTCTGGGGTGTGACGGCAGGAGTGTGACGGCAGGAGTGTGACGGCAGGAGTGTGACGTCTGGGGTGTGACGGCAGGAGTGTGACGTCTGGGGTGTGACGGCAGGAGTGTGACGTCTGGGGTGTGACGGCAGGAGTGTGACGGCAGGAGTGTGACGGCAGGCGTGTGACGTCTGGGGTGTGACGGCAGGAGTGTGACGGCAGGGGTGTGATTTCTGGGGTGTGACGGCAGGAGTGTGACGTCTGGGGTGTGACGGCAGGAGTGTGACGGCCGGGGTGTGACGGCAGGGGTGTGACGTCTGGG
Organism: Heptranchias perlo; assembly: GCF_035084215.1. Classification (NCBI taxonomy): domain Eukaryota; kingdom Metazoa; phylum Chordata; class Chondrichthyes; order Hexanchiformes; family Hexanchidae; genus Heptranchias; species Heptranchias perlo. Next base: position 21,001 of record NW_027139901.1, on the reverse strand, counting down.
GTGTGACGGCAGGAGTGTGACGGCATGGGTGTGACGTCTTGGGTGTGACAGGGGGAGTGTGACATCTGGAGTGTGATGTCTGGAGTGTGACGTCTGGGGTGAGACGGCAGGAGTGTGACGTCTGTGGTGTGACAGGGGGAGTGTGACGTCTGGAGTGTGACGGCGGGTGTTTGACGTCTGTGGTGTGACGGGGGGAATGTGACGTCTGGGGTGTGACGGCGGGAGTGTGATTTCTGGGGCGTGACGTCAGGAGTGTGACGTCAGGGGTGTGACGTCTGGGGTGTGACGTCTGGGGTGTGACGTCTGGGGTGTGACGGCAGGAGTGTGACGTCTGGGGTGTGACGGCGGGAGTGTGACGTCTGGGGTGTGACGTCTGGGGTGTGACGGCAGGAGTGTGACGGCAGGAGTGTGATTTCTGGGGTGTGACGGCAGGAGTGTGACATCTGGGGTGTGACGGCAGGAGTGTGATGTCTGGGGTCTGACGGCAGGAGTGTGACGGCAGGAGTGTGACGTCTGGGGTGTGACGGCAGGAGTGTTATGGCCGGGGTGTGACGTCTGGGGTGTGACGGCAGGAGTGTTATGGCCGGGGTGTGACGTCAGGGGTGTGACGTCTGGGGTGTGACGGCAGGAGTGTGACGGCATGGGTGTGACGTCTTGGGTGTGACAGGGGGAGTGTGACATCTGGAGTGTGATGTCTGGAGTGTGACGTCTGGGGTGAGACGGCAGGAGTGTGACGTCTGTGGTGTGACAGGGGGAGTGTGACGTCTGGAGTGTGACGGCGGGTGTTTGACGTCTGTGGTGTGACGGGGGGAATGTGACGTCTGGGGTGTGACGGCGGGAGTGTGATTTCTGGGGTGTGACGTCAGGAGTGTGACGTCAGGAGTGTGACGTCTGGGGTGTGACGTCTGGGGTGTGACGTCTGGGGTGTGACGGCAGGAGTGTGACGTCTGGGGTGTGACGGCGGGAGTGTGACGTCTGGGGTGTGACGTCTGGGGTGTGACGGCAGGAGTGTGACGGCAGGAGTGTGATTTCTGGGGTGTGACGGCAGGAGTGTGACATCTGGGGTGTGACGGCAGGAGTGTGATGTCTGGGGTCTGACGGCAGGAGTGTGACGGCAGGAGTGTGACGTCTGGGGTGTGACGGCAGGAGTGTTATGGCCGGGGTGTGACGTCTGGGGTGTGACGGCAGGAGTGTTATGGCCGGGGTGTGACGTCTGGGGTGTGACGGCAGAAGTGTGACGTCTGGGGTGTGACGGCAGGAGTGTGACGGCAGGGGTGTGACGGCAGCGGTGTGACGGCAGGAGTGTGACGGCAGGAGTGTGACGTCTGGGGTGTGACGTCTGGGGTGTGACGGCAGGAGTGTGACGGCAGGGTTGTGATGTCTGGGGTGTGACGTCTGGGGTGTGACGGCAGGAGTGTGATTTCTGGGGTGTGACGGCAGGAGTGTGACGTCTGGGGTGTGACGTCTGGGGTGTGACGGCAGGAGTGTGACGGCAGGGGTGTGACGTCTGGGGTGTGACGGCAGGGGTGTGACGGCAGGGGTGTGACGGCAGGAGTGTGACGGCAGGAGTGTGACGGCAGGAGTATGATTTCTGGGGAGTGACGGCAGGAGTGTGACGTCTGGGGTGTGATGGCAGGAGTGTGACGGCTGGGGTGTGACGGCAGGAGTGTGACGTCTGGGGTGTGACGGCAGGAGTGTGACGGCAGGAGTGTGACAGCTGGGGTGTGACGTCTGGGGTGTGACGGCAGGAGTGTGACGGCCGGGGTGTGACGGCAGGGGTGTGACGTCTGGGGTGTGACGGCAGGAGTGTGACGTCTGGGGTGTGACGACAGGAGTGTGACGTCTGGGGTGTGACGGCAGGAGTGTGACGTCTGGGGTGTGACGTCTGGGGTGTGACGGCAGGAGTGTGACGCCAGGTGTGTGACATCTGGAGTGTGACGGCAGGAGTGTGACGTCTGGGGTGAGACGGCAGGAGTGTGACGTCTGGGGTGTGACGTCTGGGGTGTGACGGCAGGAGTGTGACAGCTGGGGTGTGACGTCTGGGGTGTGACGGCAGTAGTGTGACGTCTGTGGTGTGACGGCAGGAGTGTGACATCTGGGGTGTGACGGCAGGAGTGTGACGGCAGGGGTGTGATGTCTGGGGTGTGACGGCATGGGTGTGATTTCTGGGGTGTGACGGCAGGGGTGGGACGGCAGGGGTGTGACGGCAGGAGTGTGACGGCAGGAGTGTGACGTCTGGGGTGTGACGGCAGGAGTGTGACGGCAGGGGTGTGACGTCTGTGGTGTGACGGGGGGAATGTGACGTCTGGGGTGTGACGGCGGGCGTGTGACATCTGTGGTGTGACAGGGGGTGTGTGGCGGCTGGAGTGTGACGTCTGGAGTGTGACGGCGGAAGTTTGACGTCTGGGGTGTGACGGCGGGAGTGTGACGTCTGGAGTGTGACGGTGGGAGTGTGACGTCGGGAGTGTGACGGCGGGAGTGTGACGTCTGGGGTGTGACGTCTGGGGTGTGATGGCAGTAGTGTGACAGCAGGAGTGTGATTTCTGGGGTGTGACGGCAGGAGTGTGACGTCAGGAGTGTGACGTCTGGGGTGCGACGGCAGGAGTGTGACGTCTGGTGTGTGACGGCGGGAGTGTGACGTCTGGGGTGTGACGTCTGCGGTGTGACGGCAGTGGTGTGATGGCAGGAGTGTGATTTCTGGGGTGTGACGGCAGGAGTGTGACGTCTGGGATGTGACGGCAGGAGTGTGACATCTGGGGTGTGACGGCAGTAGTGTGACGTCTGGGGTGTGACGGCAGGAGTGTGACGTCTGGGGTGTGACGTCTGGGGTGTGACGTCTGGGGTGTGACGTCAGGAGTGTGACGGCAGGAGTGTGATTTCTGGGGTGTGACAGCAGGAGTGTGACGTCTGGGGTGTGACGGCAGGAGTGTGACATCTGGGGTGTGACGGCAGGAGTGTGACGTCTGGTGTGTGACGGCAGGAGTGTGACATCTGGGGTGTGACGGCAGGAGTGTGACGGCAGGAGTGTGACGGCTGGGGTGTGACGTCTGGGGTGTGACGGCAGTAGTGTGACGTCGGTGGTGTGACGGCAGGAGTGTGACGTCTGGGGTGTGACGTCTGGGGTGTGACGGCAGTAGTGTGACGTCTGGGGTGTGACGTCTGGGGTGTGACGGCAGGAGTGTGACGTCAGGAGTGTGACGTCAGGAGTGTGACGTCTGGAGTGTGACGTCTGGAGTGTGACGTCAGGAGTGTGACGTCAGGAGTGTGACGTCTGGAGTGTGACGTCTGGAGTGTGACGTCTGGAGTGTGACGGCAGGAGTGTGACGGCAGGAGTGTGACATCTGGGGTGTGACGGCAGGAGTGTGACGTCTGGGGTGTGACGGCAGGAGTGTGACGGCAGGGGTGTGACGGCAGGGGTGTGACGGCAGGAGTGTGACGACAGGAGTGTGACGTCTGGGGTGTGACGGCAGGAGTGTGACGTCTGGGGTGTGACGGCAGGGGTGTGACGTCTGGGGTGTGACAGGGGGAGTGTGACGTCTGGAGTGTGACGTCTGGAGTGTGACCTCTGGATTGTGACGTCGGGTGTATGACGTCTGTGGTGTGATGGGGGGAATGTGACGTCTGGGGTGTGACGGCGGGAGTGTGACATCTGTGGTGTGACAGGGGGAGTGTGGCGTCTGGAGTGTGGCGTCTGGAGTGTGACGGCGGGAGTGTGACGTCTGGGGTGTGACGTCTGGGGTGTGACGTCTGGGGTGTGACGGTGGGAGTGTGACGGCGGGAGTGTGACGTCTGGGGTGTGACGGCAGTAGTGTGACGTCTGGGGTGTGACGGCAGGAGTGTGACGGCAGGAGTGTGACTTCTGGGGTGTGACGTCTGGGCTGTGACGGCAGGAGTGTGACGTCTGGGGTGAGACGGCAGGAGTGTGACGTCTGGGGTGTGACGGCAGGAGTGTGACGGCAGGAGTGTGACAGCTGGGGTGTGACGTCTGGGGTGTGACGGCAGTAGTGTGACGTCTGGGGTGTGACGGCAGGAGTGTGACGTCTGGGGTGTGACGGCAGGAGTGTGATTTCTGGGGTGTGACGGCAGGAGTGTGACGTCTGGGGTGTGACGGCAGGAGTGGGACGGCCGGGGTGTGACGGCAGGAGTGTGACGTCTGGGGTGTGACGGCAGTAGTGTGACGGCAGGAGTGTGACGTCTGGGGTGTGACGGCAGGAGTGTGACGGCAGGAGTGTGACGTCTGGGGTGTGACGTCTGGGGTGTGACGGCAGGAGTGTGACGGCAGGAGTGTGACATCTGGGGTGTGACGGCAGGAGTGTGACGTCTGGGATGTGACGGCAGGAGTGTGACGTCTGGGGTGTGACGTCTGGGGTGTGACGGCAGGGGTGTGACGGCAGGAGTGTGACGTCTGGGGTGTGACGTCTGGGGTGTGACGGCAGGAGTGTGACGGCAGGAGTGTGACGTCTGGGGTGTGACGGCAGGAGTGTGACATCTGGGGTGTGACGGCAGGAGTGTGACGTCTGGGGTGTGACGTCTGGGGTGTGACGTCTGGGGTGTGACGGCAGGGGTGTGACGGCAGGGGTGTGACGGCAGGAGTGTGATTTCTGGGGAGTGAAGGCAGGAGTGTGACGTCTGGGGTGTGACGGCAGGAGTGTGACATCTGGGGTGTGACGGCAGGAGTGTGACGGCAGGAGTGTGACGTCTGGGGTGTGACGGCAGGAGTGTGACGTCTGGGGTGTGACGGCAGGAGTGTGACGGCTGAGGTGTGACGGCAGGAGTGTGACGTCTGGGGTGTGACGGCAGGAGTGTGACCTCTGGGGTGTGACGGCAGGAGTGTGACGGCAGGAGTGTGACGTCTGGGGTGTGACGGCAGTAGTGTGACGTCTGGGGTGTGACGGCAGGAGTGTCATGGCAGGAGTGTGACTTCTGGGGTGTGACTTCTGGGCTGTGACGGCAGGAGTGTGACGGCAGTAGTGTGATTTCTGGGGTGTGACGGCAGGAGTGTGATGTCTGGGGTGTGACGGCAGGAGTGTGACGGCAGGAGTGTGACGTCTGGAGTGTGACGTCTGGGGTGTGACGGGGGAGTGTGACGTCTGGGGTGTGACGGGGGAGTGTGATGTCTGGGGTGTGACGGCAGGGGTGTGACGGCAGGATTGTGCCATCTGGGGTGTGACGGCAGGAGTGTGATGTCTGGGGTGTGACGGCAGAAGTGTGACGTCTGGGGTGTGACGGCAGGGGTGTGACGGCAGGGGTGTGACGGCAGGAGTGTGACGGCAGGAGTGTGACGTCTGGGGTGTGACGGCAGGAGTGTGACGGCAGGAGTGTGACGGCAGGAGTGTGATGTCTGGGGTGTGACGTCTGGGGTGTGACGGCAGGAGTGTGATTTCTGGGGAGTGACGGCAGGAGTGTGACAGCAGGAGTGTGACGTCTGGGGTGTGACGGCAGGGGTGTGACGTCTGGGGTGTGACGTCTGGGGTGTGACGGCAGGAGTGTGACGGCAGGGGTGTGAAGTCTGGGGTGTGACGGCAGGGGTGTGACGGCAGGAGTGTGACGGCAGGAGTGTGATTTCTGGGGAGTGACGGCAGGAGTGTGACAGCAGGAGTGTGACGTCTGTTGTGTGACGGCAGTAGTGTGACAGCAGGAGTGTGACGTCTGGGGTGTGACGTCTGGGGTGTGACGGCAGGAGTGTGACGGCAGGAGTGTGACGGCAGGAGTGTGACGGCAGGAGTGTGACGTCTGGGATGTGACGGCAGGAGTGTGACATCTGGGGTGTGACGTCTGGGGTGTGACGGCAGGGGTGTGACGGCAGGAGTGTGATTTCTGGGGAGTGAAGGCAGGAGTGTGACGTCTGGGGTGTGACGGCAGGAGTGTGACGTCTGGGGTGTGACGGCAGGAGTGTGACATCTGGGGTGTGACGGCAGGAGTGTGACGGCAGGAGTGTGACGTCTGGGGTGTGACGGCAGGAGTGTGACGGCAGGAGTGTGACGGCAGGAGTGTGACGGCAGGAGTGTGACGTCTGGGGTGTGACGGCAGGAGTGTGACGTCTGGGGTGTGACGGCAGGAGTGTGACGTCTGGGGTGTGACGGCAGGAGTGTGACGGCAGGAGTGTGACGGCAGGGGTGTGACGTCTGGGGTGTGACGGCAGGAGTGTGACGGCAGGAGTGTGATTTCTGGGGTGTGACGGCAGGAGTGTGACGTCTGGGGTGTCACGGCAGGAGTGTGACGGCCGGGGTGTGACGGCAGGGGTGTGACGTCTGGGGTGTGACGGCAGGAGTGTGACGGCATGGGTGTGACGTCTTGGGTGTGACAGGGGGAGTGTGACATCTGGAGTGTGATGTCTGGAGTGTGACGTCTGGGGTGAGACGGCAGGAGTGTGACGTCTGTGGTGTGACAGGGGGAGTGTGACGTCTGGAGTGTGACGGCGGGTGTTTGACGTCTGTGGTGTGACGGGGGGAATGTGACGTCTGGGGTGTGACGGCGGGAGTGTGATTTCTGGGGTGTGACGTCAGGAGTGTGACGTCTGGGGTGTGACGTCTGGGGTGTGACGTCTGGGGTGTGACGTCTGGGGTGTGACGTCTGGGGTGTGACGGCGGGAGTGTGACGTCTGGGGTGTGACGTCTGGGGTGTGACGGCAGGAGTGTGACGGCAGGAGTGTGATTTCTGGGGTGTGACGGCAGGAGTGTGACATCTGGGGTGTGACGGCAGGAGTGTGATGTCTGGGGTCTGACGGCAGGAGTGTGACGGCAGGAGTGTGACGTCTGGGGTGTGACGGCAGGAGTGTTATGGCCGGGGTGTGACGTCTGGGGTGTGACGGCAGGAGTGTTATGGCCGGGGTGTGACGTCAGGGGTGTGACGTCTGGGGTGTGACGGCAGAAGTGTGACGTCTGGGGTGTGACGGCAGGAGTGTGACGGCAGGGGTGTGACGGCAGCGGTGTGACGGCAGGAGTGTGACGGCAGGAGTGTGACGGCAGGAGTGTGACGTCTGGGGTGTGACGGCAGGAGTGTGACGGCAGGGTTGTGATGTCTGGGGTGTGACGTCTGGGGTGTGACGGCAGGAGTGTGATTTCTGGGGTGTGACGGCAGGAGTGTGACGTCTGGGGTGTGACGTCTGGGGTGTGACGGCAGGAGTGTGACGGCAGGGGTGTGACGGCAGGGGTGTGACGGCAGGGGTGTGACGGCAGGAGTGTGACGGCAGGAGTATGATTTCTGGGGAGTGACGGCAGGAGTGTGACGTCTGGGGTGTGATGGCAGGAGTGTGACGGCTGGGGTGTGACGGCAGGAGTGTGACGTCTGGGGTGTGACGGCAGGAGTGTGACGGCAGGAGTGTGACAGCTGGGGTGTGACGTCTGGGGTGTGACGGCAGGAGTGTGACGGCCGGGGTGTGACGGCAGGGGTGTGACGTCTGGGGTGTGACGGCAGGAGTGTGACGTCTGGGGTGTGACGGCAGGAGTGTGACGGCAGGAGTGTGATTTCTGGGGTATGACGGCAGGAGTGTGACGGCAGGAGTGTGACGTCTGGGGTGTGACGGCAGGAGTGTGACGTCTGGGGTGTGACGGCAGGAGTGTGACGTCTGGGGTGTGACGTCTGGGGTGTGACGTCTGGGGTGAGACGGCAGGAGTGTGACGTCTGGGGTGTGACGTCTGGGGTGTGACGGCAGGAGTGTGACAGCTGGGGTGTGACGTCTGGGGTGTGACGGCAGTAGTGTGACGTCTGTGGTGTGACGGCAGGAGTGTGACATCTGGGGTGTGACGGCAGGAGTGTGACGGCAGGGGTGTGATGTCTGGGGTGTGACGTCTGGGGTGTGACGGCATGGGTGTGATTTCTGGGGTGTGACGGCAGGAGTGTGACGTCTGGGGTGTGACGTCTGGGGTGTGACGGCAGGGGTGGGACGGCAGGGGTGTGACGGCAGGAGTGTGACGGCAGGAGTGTGACGTCTGGGGTGTGACGGCAGGAGTGTGACGGCAGGGGTGTGACGTCTGTGGTGTGACGGGGGGAATGTGACGTCTGGGGTGTGACGGCGGGCGTGTGACATCTGTGGTGTGACAGGGGGTGTGTGGCGGCTGGAGTGTGACGTCTGGAGTGTGACGGCGGAAGTTTGACGTCTGGGGTGTGACGGCGGGAGTGTGACGGTGGGAGTGTGACGGTGGGAGTGTGACGGTGGGAGTGTGACGTCGGGAGTGTGACGTCGGGAGTGTGACGGCGGGAGTGTGACGTCTGGGGTGTGACGTCTGGGGTGTGATGGCAGTAGTGTGACAGCAGGAGTGTGATTTCTGGGGTGTGACGGCAGGAGTGTGACGTCAGGAGTGTGACGTCTGGGGTGCGACGGCAGGAGTGTGACGTCTGGTGTGTGACGGCGGGAGTGTGACGTCTGGGGTGTGACGTCTGGGGTGTGACGGCAGTGGTGTGATGGCAGGAGTGTGATTTCTGGGGTGTGACGGCAGGAGTGTGACGTCTGGGATGTGACGGCAGGAGTGTGACATCTGGGGTGTGACGTCAGGAGTGTGACGGCAGGAGTGTGACGTCTGGGGTGTGACGGCAGGAGTGTGACGTCTGGGGTGTGACGGCAGGGTTGTGACGTCTGGGTTGTGACGGCAGTAGTGTGACGTCTGGGGTGTGACGGCAGGAGTGTGACGTCTGGGGTGTGACGTCTGGGGTGTGACGTCAGGAGTGTGACGGCAGGAGTGTGACGGCAGGAGTGTGACGGCAGGAGTGTGATTTCTGGGGTGTGACAGCAGGAGTGTGACGTCTGGGGTGTGACGGCAGGAGTGTGACATCTGGGGTGTGACGGCAGGAGTGTGACGTCTGGGGTGTGACGGCAGGAGTGTGACATCTGGGGTGTGACGGCAGGAGTGTGACGGCAGGAGTGTGACGGCTGGGGTGTGACGTCTGGGGTGTGACGGCAGTAGTGTGACGTCGGTGGTGTGACGGCAGGAGTGTGACGTCTGGGGTGTGACGTCTGGGGTGTGACGGCAGTAGTGTGACGTCTGGGGTGTGACGTCTGGGGTGTGACGGCAGGAGTGTGACGGCAGGAGTGTGATTTCTGGGGTGTGACGGCAGGAGTGTGACGTCAGGAGTGTGACGTCAGGAGTGTGACGTCTGGAGTGTGACGTCTGGAGTGTGACGTCAGGAGTGTGACGTCAGGAGTGTGACGTCTGGAGTGTGACGGCAGGAGTGTGACGGCAGGAGTGTGACATCTGGGGTGTGACGGCAGGAGTGTGACGTCTGGGGTGTGACGGCAGGAGTGTGACGGCAGGGGTGTGACGGCAGGGGTGTGACGGCAGGAGTGTGACGGCAGGAGTGTGACGTCTGGGGTGTGACGGCAGGAGTGTGACGTCTGGGGTGTGACGGCAGGGGTGTGACGTCTGGGGTGTGACAGGGGGAGTGTGACGTCTGGAGTGTGACGTCTGGAGTGTGACCTCTGGATTGTGACGTCGGGTGTATGACGTCTGTGGTGTGACGGGGGGAATGTGACGTCTGGGGTGTGACGGCGGGAGTGTGACATCTGTGGTGTGACAGGGGGAGTGTGGCGTCTGGAGTGTGGCGTCTGGAGTGTGGCGTCTGGAGTGTGGCGTCTGGAGTGTGGCGTCTGGAGTGTGACGGCGGGAGTGTGACGTCTGGGGTGTGACGTCTGGGGTGTGACGGTGGGAGTGTGACGGCGGGAGTGTGACGGCGGGAGTGTGACGGCGGGAGTGTGACGGCGGGAGTGTGACGGCGGGAGTGTGACTTCTGGGGTGTGACGGCGGGAGTGTGACGTCCGGGGTATGATGGCAGGGGTGTGTCGGTGGGGGTGTGACGGCGGGGGTGTGATCGCAGGAGTGTGACGTCTGGCGTGTGACATCTGGGGTGTGATGTCTGAGATGTGACGGCGGGGAGGGGTGACGTCTGGGGTGTGACGTCCGGGCTATGTTGGCAGGAGTGTGATGTCTGGGGTGTGACGGGGGAGTGTGATGTCTGGGGTGTGACGGGGGAGTGTGATGTCTGGGGTGTGACGGGGGAGTGTGATGTCTGGGGTGTGACGGCAGGGGTGTGACGGCAGGAGTGTGCCATCTGGGGTGTGACGGCAGGAGTGTGACATCTGGGGTGTGACGGCAGGAGTGTGACATCTGGGGTGTGACGGCAGGAGTGTGATGTCTGGGGTGTGACGGCAGGAGTGTGACATCTGGGGTGTGACGGCAGGAGTGTGACGTCTGTGGTGTGACGGTGGTGGTGTGACGTCTGGGGTGTGACGTCTGGGGTGTGACGTCGGGAGTGTGACGGCGGGAGTGTGACGGCGGGAGTGTGACGTCTGGGGTGTGACGGCAGGAGTGTGACGGCAGGAGTGTGACGGCAGGAGTGTGACGGCAGGAGTGTGCCGTCTGGGGTGTGACGGCAGGAGTGTGATGTCTGGGGTGTGACGGCAGGGGTGTGTCGGTGGGGGTGTGATGGCAGGAGTGTGACGGCGGGAGTGTGACGTCTGGCGTGTGACGTCTGGGGTGTGATGTGTGAGATGTGACGGCGGGGGTGTGACGGCGGGAGTGTGACGTCTGGGGTGTGACGGCAGGAGTGTGACATCTGGGGTGTGACGGCAGGAGTGTGACGTCTGTGGTGTGACGGTGGTGGTGTGACGTCTGGGGTGTGACGTCTGGGGTGTGACGGCGGGAGTGTGACGGCGGGAGTGTGACGTCCGGGGTATGATGGCAGGGGTGTGATGTCTGGCGTGTGACGGCGGGAGTGTGACGTCTGGGGTGTGATGTCTGAGATGTGACGCCGGGGTGGGGTGACGTCTGGGGTGTGATGGCAGGAGTGTGATGTCTGGGGTGTGATGGCAGGAGTGTGACGTCTGGGGTGTGACGGCAGGAGTGTGACGTCTGGGTTGTGACAGCGGGAGTGTGACGTCTGTGTTGCGACGGCGGGAGTGTGACGTCTGTGGTGCGACGGCGGGAGTGTGACGTCTGGGGTGCGACGGCAGGAGTGTGACATCTGGGGTGTGACGGCAGGGGTGTGTCGGTGGGAGTGTGACGGCAGGAGTGTGACGTCTGGGGTGTGATGTCTGAGATGTGACGGCGGGGGGTGGGGGGTGACGTCTGGGGTGTGACGTCTGGGGTGTGACGTCCGGGCTATGATGGCAGGAGTGTGATGTCTGGGGTGTGACGGGGGAGTGTGACGTCTGGGGTGTGACTGCAGGAGTGTGACGGCAGGAGTGTGACTTCTGGGATGTGACGGCGGGAGTGTGACGTCTGGGGTGTGACGGCGGGAGTGTGACGTCTGGGGTGTGACGGCGGGGGTGTGACGGCAGGAGTGTGACGTCTGGGGTGTGACGGCAGGAGTGTGACAGCGGGAGTGTGACGTCTGGGGTGTGACGGCATGACTGTGATGTCTGGGGTGTGACGGCGGCGGGGTGTTGGTGGGGTGTGACGGCAGGAGTGTGATGTCTGGGGTGTGACGGCAGGGGTGTGTCGGTGGGGTTGTGACGTCTGGGGTGTGGCGTCTGAGATGTGACGTCGGTGGTGTGACGTCTGGGGTGTGATGGCAGGAGTGTGACGTCTGGGGTGTGACGGCAGGAGTGTGACGTCTGGGGTATGACGTCTGGGTTGTGACGGCGGGAGTGTGACGTCTGGGGTGTGACGGCAGGGGTGTGTCGGTGGGGGTGTGACGGCAGGAGTGTGACGTCTGGGGTGTGACGTCTGGGGTGTGATGTCTGAGATGTGACGGCGGGGGGGGGTGACGTCTGGGGTGTGACGGGGGAGTGTGACGTCTGGGGTGTGACGGCAGGAGTGTGACAGCGGGAGTGTGACGTCTGGGGTGTGACGGCAGGAGTGTGATGTCTGGGGTGTGACGGGGAGTGTGATGTCTGGGGTGTGACGGGGAGTGTGACGTCTGGGGTGTGACGGCAGGAGTGTGACAGCGGGAGTGTGATGTCCGGGGTGTGACGGCAGGAGTGTGACGTCTGGGGTGTGACGGCAGGAGTGTGATGTCTGGCGTGTGACGGCGGGAGTGTGACGTCTGGGGTGTGACGTCGGGGGTGTGACGGCAGGAGTGTGACGTCTGGGGTGTGACGGCAGGAGTGTGACGGCAGGACTGTGACGTCTGGGGTGTGACGGCGGGGGGGTGTTGGTGGGGTGTGACGGCAGGAGTGTGACGTCTGGGGTGTGACGGCAGGGGTGTGTCGGTGGAGTTGTGACGTCTGGGGTGTGGCGTCTGAGATGTGACGGCGGGGGTGTGACGTCTTGGGTGTGATGGCGGGGGTGTGATGTCTGGGGTGTGACGGTGGGAGTGTGACGTCTGGGTTGTGACGGCGGGAGTGTGACGTCTGGGTTGTGACGGCGGGAGTGTGACGTCTGGGGTGTGACGGTGGGAGTGTGACGTCCGGGGTATGATGGCAGGAGTGTCATGTCTGGCGTGTGACGGCGGGAGTGTGATGTCTCGGGTGTGACGGCGGGGGTGTGACGCCTGAGGTGTGACGTCTGGGAGTGTGACGTCCGGGGTGCGATGTCCGGGGTGTGACTGCAGGAGTGGCGTCTGGGGTGTGACGGGACTGTGATGTTGGAGGCGGCGTGAGGGTGGTGTGACGTCTGGGGCGCGACGTCTGGGGTGTGTTACGGCGGGAGTATGATGTCCTGGGGTGCGACGTCTGAGAGTGTGACTTTGTGAGGTTTGTCCATTTTTTCATTCTCGGGATAGGGCTGCAGGGAAAGAGAGAGGGGGAGCGGGACGAACTGGATTGCCCTCACAAGAGCCTCCTTCTGTGCGGTAACCATCGTAAGGCAAGGCCGGCATTTATTGCCCGTCCCCGGTTGCCCTGGGAAGGTGGTGCTGGGCCTTCTCCTTGACACTTGAAGGTGAGGAGGATGGTTGCAGTCTGCAGGCCGGGCAGACGAGCGGCAGACGCAGTTCAAGGCGGAGAAGTGTGAAGTGACGCACTCTGCGTGGAACAGCAGAATCGAAATGGTACAATTCGTAGGGAGGCGCAAGAGGGGAGGGACCCGGTCGAAGGGCGCGGGACGAGTTGGTGAGAGCCGACCTGGAGTACTGCGTCCAGTTCTGGTCTCCTTACCTGAGGAAGGATGGACTTGCCTTCGAGGGGGGTGCAACGAAGGTTCACTGGATTGATTGCTGGGATGAGAGGGTTGTCCTACGAGGAGAGATTGCGTAGACTGGGCCCATGCTCTCCGGAGTTCAGAGGAATTGATGATTTGGATGAGAATTTAGGAGGCATGGTTACTAAGTTTGCAGATGACACCAAGATTGGTGGCATTGTGGACAGTGAAGAAGGTTATCTTGGATTGCAACGGGATCTTGATAAATTGGGCCAGTGGGCCGATGAATGGCAGATGGAGTTTAATTTAGATAAATGTGAGGTGATGCATTTTGGTAGATCGAATCGGGCCAGGACCTACTCCGTTAATGGTAGGGCGTTGGGGAGAGTTATAGAACAAAGAGATCTCGGAGTACAGATTCATAGCTCCTTGAAAGTGGAGTCACAGGTGGATAGGGTGGTGAAGAAGGCATTCGGCATGCTTGGTTTCATTGGTCAGAACATTGAATGCAGGAGTTGGGATGTCTTGTTGAAGTTGTACAGGGCATTGGTGAGGCCACACTTGGAATACTGTGTACAGTTCTGGTCACCCTATTATAGAAAGGATATTATTAAACTAGAAAGAGTGCAGAAACGATTTACTAGGATGCTACCGGGACTTGATGGTTTGACTTACAGGGAGAGGTTAGACAGACTGGGACTTTTTTCCCTGGAGAGTAGGAGGTTTAGGGGTGATCTTATAGAAGTCTATAAAATAATGAGGGGCATAGATAAGGTCGATAGTCAAAATCTTTTCCCAAAGGTAGGGGAGTCTATAACGAGGGGGCATAGATTTAAGGTGAGAGGGGAGAGATACAAAAGGGTCCAGAGGGGCAATTTTTTCACTCAAAGGGTGGTGAGTGTCTGGAACGAGCTGCCAGAGGCAGTAGTAGAGGCGGGTACAATTTTGTCTTTTAAAAAGCATTTGGACAGTTACATGGGTAAGATGGGTATAGAGGGATATGGGCCAAGTGCAGGCAATTGGGACTAGCTTAGTGGTATAAACTGGGCGACATGGACATGTTGGGCCGAAGGGCCTGTTTCCATGTTGTAACTTCTATGATTCTGTGATTCTATGAATGAGAGGTGATCTCATTGAAACATATAAGTTTCTGAGGGGGCTTGAGAGGGTAGAACAGGGTACTTTCTAAATGGTAAAAAGTTAAAAACAGTGGATGTCCAAAGGGACTTAGGGGTTCAGGTACATCGATCATTGAAGTGTCATGAACAGGTGCAGAAAATAATCAAGAAGGCTAATGGAACGCTGGCCTTTATATCTAGAGGACTGGAGTACAAGGGGGCAGAAGTTATGCTGCAGCGATACAAAACCCTGGTTAGACCGCACCTGGAGTACTGTGAGCAGTTCTGGGCACCGCACCTTCGGAAGGACATATTGTCCTTGGAGGGAGTGCAGCGTAAGTTTACTAGAATGATACCCGGACTTCAAGGGTTAAGTTACGAGGAGAGATTACACAAATTGGGGTTGTATTCTCTCGAGTTTCATAGGAACAGGAACAGGCCATTCAGCCCCTCGTGCCTGCTCCGCCATTTGATAAGGTCATGGCCGATCTGTGATCTAACTCCATATACCTGCCTTTGGCCCATATCCCTTAATACCTTTGGTTGCCAAAAAGCCTATCGATCTCAGATTTAAATTTAGCAATTGAGCCAGTATCAATTGCCGTTTGCGGAAGAGAGTTCCAAACTTCTACCACCCTTTGTGTGTAGAAATGTTTTCTAATCTCGCTCCTGAAAGGTCTGGCTCTAATTTTTAGACTGTGCCCCCTACTCCTAAAATCCCCAACCAGCGGAAATAGTTTCTCTCTATCCACCCTATCCGTTCCCCTTAATATCTTATAAACCTCGATCAGATCACCCCTTAACCTTCGAAACTCCAGAGAATACAACCCCAATTTGTGTAATCTCTCCTCGTAACTTAACCCTTGAAGTCCGGGTATCATTCCAGTAAACCTACGCTGCACTCCCTCCCAGGCCAATATGTCCTTCCGAAGGTGCGGTGCCCAGAACTGCTCACAGTACTCCAGGTGCGGTCTAACCAGGGTTTTGTATAGCTGCAGGATAACTTCTGCCCCCTTGTACTCCAGTCCTCTAGATATAAAGGCCAGCGTTCCATTAGCCTTCTTGATTATTTTCTGCACCTGTTCATGACACTTCAATGATCGATGTACCTGAACCCTTAAGTCCCTTTGGACATCCACTGTTTTTAACTTTTTACCATTTAGAAAGTACCCTGTTCTGTCCTTTTTTGATCCAAAGTGGATGACCTCACATTTGTCTGCATTGAATTCCATTTGCCACAGTTTTGCCCATTCACCTAATCTATCAATATCACTTTGTAATTTTACGTTTTCATCTACACTGCTTACAATGCCACCAATCTTTGTGTCATCGGCAAACTTAGATATGAGACTTTCTAAGCCTTCATCTAAGTCGTTAATAAATATTGTGAATAATTGAAGCCCCAGGACAGATCCCTGCGGGACTCCACTAGTCACATCCTGCCAATGTGAGTACCTTCCCATTATCCCTACTCTCTGTCGCCTTTCGCTCAGCCAACTTCCTGACCAAGTCCGTACTTTTCCCTCGATTCCATGGGCTTCTATCTTAGCTAACAGTCTCTTATGTGGGACCTTCTCAAATGCCTTCTGGAAGTCCATATAAATAACATCCATTGACATTCCCCTGTTCACTACTTTAGTCACCTCTTCAAAAAATTCAATCAGGTTTGTCAGGCACGACCTACCTTTCACAAATCCATGCTGGCTCTCTCTGATTAACTGAAAATTCTCGAGGTGTTCAGTCACCCTATCCTTAATTATAGACTCCAGCATTTTCCCCACAACAGACGTTAGGCTAACTGGTCTATAATTCCCC
Source organism: Heptranchias perlo (assembly GCF_035084215.1). NCBI lineage: Eukaryota > Metazoa > Chordata > Chondrichthyes > Hexanchiformes > Hexanchidae > Heptranchias > Heptranchias perlo. Next base: position 5,055 of record NW_027139901.1, on the reverse strand, counting down.
GGTTTTCCTCCCTCTCCTTTCTTAAAAAGCGGAGTGGCGTGTGCAATTTTCCAATCGAGAGGGACAGTTCCTGAATCTGGAGGACTTTGAAAGATTATAGTTGAGTTCGAAGACCAGCCGTTGAATGGCAGAGCGGGCTCGAGGGGCCGAATGGCCGTCTCCTTTTTAATCAAGTCGATAAGTATGGCTTGCTTGGCTTTGTAAATAGGGGCATTGAATCCAAAACCAAGAAAGTCACACTGGACCTTTACAAATCACTGGTTTGGCCTCAGGAAGATGGGAACAGGAGGAGGCCCATTCAGCAACCCCCCCGCTCCTCGAGCCTGTTGCGCCATTCAATGAAGTCATGGCTGATTTGTGACCTAACGCGATATACCCCGCCTTAGCCCCATATCCCTTAACACCCTTTGGTTGACAAAAATCGATCGATCTCAGATTTAAAACGAACAACTGAGCTGGCATCGGCTGCCGTTTGCGGGAGAGAGTTCCAAACTTCTCCCCCCCGCTGAAAGGTCTGCCTCGAATTTTTAAGACTGCGTCCCCGACTCCTACAATCCCCAACCAGCGGAAATAGTTTCTCTCTATCCACCCTATCCGTTCCCCTTAATATCTTATAAACCTCGATCAGATCACCCCTTAACCTTCGAAACTCCAGAGAATACAACCCCAATTTGTGTAATCTCTCCTCGTAACTTAACCCTTGAAGTCCGGGTATCATTCTAGTAAACCTACGCTGCACTCCCTCCAAGGCCAACATGTCCTTGCGAAGGTGCGGTGCCCAGAACTGCTCACAGTACTCCAGGTGCGGTCTAACCAGGGTTTTGTATAGCTGCAGCTTAACTTCTGCCCCCTTGTACTCCAGTCCTCTCGATATAAAGGCCAGCATTCCAATTGTTTCTCTCTGTCTCTCTCTCTTGCCCTCTGCCTGTCTCTCCCTCTCTCACTTTCTCCCTCTCTCTCTCTCTCTCTCTCTCTCCTCACACTCTCGCGCTCTGTCTCTCTCTCTATCTCTGTCTCTCCCTCTGACTCTCTATCTATCTCTGTCTCTCCTTCTGCCTCTCTCTCCCTCTGCCTGTTTCTCTCTCTCTCTCCCGCTCTCTGACTCTCTGCCTCTCTCTTTCTCCTTCTGTCTCTCTCCCTCTCTCTCTCTCTCTGTCTCTTTCCCTCTCTCTCTGTCTCTCTATCTCTGTCTCTCCCTCTGACTCTCTCTGTCTCTCCCTCTGACTCTATCTCTGTCTCTCTTTCTCCCTCTCCCTCTCTCTATCTCTGTCTCTCTCTCTCCCTCTCTCTCTCTCCCTCTGACTCTCTTTTTCTCCCTCTCTCTATCTCTCTCTCTCCCCCTCTGACTCTCTCTCTGTCTCTCTCCCCCTGAGTCTCTCTATCTCTTTTTCTCTCTCTCTCTCCCCCTCTGACTCTCTCTCTCTATCCCTCTGACTCTCTTTCTGTCTGTCTGTCTCTCTCTGACTCTCTCTGTCTCTCTCTCTGACTCTATCTCTTTCTCGCTCTCTCTCTCTCCCTCTGACTCTCTCTCTCTGTCTCTATCTCTCCCCCTCTGACTATCTCTGTCTCTCTGTCTCTCTCTTCTTCTGACTCTCTCTGTCTCTCTCTGACTCTCTCTATCTCTTTCTCTCTCTCTCCCTCTGACTCTCTCTCTCTGTCTCTCCCTCTCTCTCCCTCTGACTCCCTCTCTCTGTCTGTCTGTCTGTCTGTCTGTCTCTCTCTCCCTCTGACTCTCTCTCTCTCTCTCTCTCCCTCTCCCCCTCTGACTATCTCTGTCTCTCTCTCTGCCTCTGTCTCTCTCCCTCTGAATCTCTCTCTCTCTCCCCCTCCCTCCCTCTCCCCCTCTGACTATCTCTGTCTCTCGATTTCTGTCTCTCTCTCTCTCCCTCTGACTCTCTCTCTCTCTCTCTCTCTCTCCCTCTCCCCCTCTGACTATCTCTGTCTCTCGATCTCTGTCTCTCTCTCTTTCTCTGTTCCTTTTATTTTCTCGAGGATTGTGTCCAGTTCTGGGCACCGCACTTTTGGGAAAGATGTGACGGCCTTAGAGAGGGTGCAGAAGAGATTTACCAGAATGGTTCCAGGGATGAGGGATCTCAGTTACGGGGAGAGACTGGAGAAGCTGGGATTGTTCTCCTTGGAACAGAGACGGTTAAGGGGAGACCTAACAGAGGTGATCAAAATAATGGGTTTTGACAGAGCAAGTAGGGGGAGAAACTGTTTCCCAGTGGGCAGGAGGGTCGGTGACCAGAGGACACGGATTTAAGGGGAACGGGAGAAGAGCCAGAGGGGGGAGATGGGGAGAGATTATTTTACACAGCGACTCGTTCTGATCTGGAATTTGCTGCCTGAAAGGGAGGTGGAGGCAGATTCAACAATAACTTTCAAAAGGGGGAATTGGAGAAAGACTCGAAGGGGGAAAATTTACAGGATGATGGGGGTAAGAGCAGGGGGGGGAGTGGGACCAATTGGAGAGCTCCTTCAAAGGGCCAGCACAGGCACGATGGGCCGAATGGCCTCGTCCTGTGCTGTATGATTCCGTCCGATCCCCCATCCGCAGACAGAAAGACGGAGCGAAGGACTTTCCAAAGCAATGAGTGTGAGAGGTGTTTGTCGATTACCGAGACAAGCTGCAATAAATAAAACACTGGGCGACAGACACAAACCACACAACCGACCATTACCCGCCAGTGGGTGGAGACACTCCGTCTGTCCGTCTCCCTCTCCGTCTCTCCGTCTCTCTCACTATCTCCCCATCTCTCTGTCCGTCTCTCTGTCTATCTCTCCACCTCTCCATCTCCCCGTCTCTCCGTCTCTCTCTTCCTCCATCTCCCTGTCCATCTCCCCATCTCTCCGTCTCTCTGTCCGTTTCCCCATCTCTCCATCTGTCTCTCTCCGTCTCCCCATCTCTCTGTCCGTCTCTCTCTCCATCTCTCCATTTCCCCATCTCTCTGTCCGTCTCTCTCTCTGTCTCTCTCCATCTCCCCATCTCTCACTCCATCTCTCTTCCCCATCTCTCTCCACATCTCTCTCGCCATCTCCCCATCTCCCCATCTCTCCCTCCATCTCCCCATCTCTCCATCTCTCCCTCCATCTCTCTCTGTCCATCTCCCCATCTCTCCCTCCATCTCTTTCTCCATCTCCCCATCTCTCTCCATCTATCTCTCCATCTTCCCGTCTCTCTGTCCGTCTCCCCATCTCTCTATCCGTCTCTCTCTCTCTCTCCATCTCTCTGTCCATCTCTCTCTCTCTCTCCATATCTCCATCTCTCCATCTCTCCCTCCATCTCCCCATCTCTCCATCTCTCTCTCTCCATCTCTCCACCTCTCTCTCTCCATCTTTCTCTCCATCTCCCCATCTTCCCATCTCTCCATTTCTCTCTCCATCTCTCCCTCCATCTCCCCATCTCTCCATCTCTCTCCCCATCTCTCTCTCCATCTCTCTCTCTCGAAATCCCCATCTCTGCATCTCTCCATCTCTGCATCTCTCCATCTCTGCATCTCCCTGTCTCTCCATCTCTCTCTCCATCTCTCTGTCCATCTCCCCATCTCTCTCTCCGTCTCTCTGACTCTCCATCTCTCTGTCCATCTCTCCTTCTCTCTGTCCGTCTCTCCGTCTCTCTCTCCATCTCTCCTTCTCCCCATCTCTCTGTCCATCTCTCTCTTTCCATCTCCCCATCTCTGTCTCCGTCTCCCTAACTCTCCATCTCTCTCTCCATCTCTTTATCTCTCTCTCTCCCTGTCTCCATCTCTCCCTCCATCTCTCTCTCCATCTCCCCATCTCTCCCTCTATCTCTCCCTCCATCTCTCTCCCCTTCTCCCCATCTCTCTCCCTCCATCTCTCTCCCCATCTCTCCATCTCTCTCTCCATCTCTCTCTCCATCTCTCTCCCCATCTCTCCCTCCATCTCACCCTCCATCTCCCCATCTCTCTCCCCATCTCTCCATCTCTCTCTCCATCTCTCTCACCATCTCTCTCCCCATCTCTCCATCTCTCTCTCCATCTCTCCATCACCCCATCTCTCCATTTCTCCATTTATCCCTCCATCTCTCTCTCCATCTCTCTCTCTCTCTCTCCATCTCTCTCTCTCTCTCTCCATCTCTCTCTCTCTCCATCTCTCTGCCTCTCCATCTCTCTGCCTCTCTGTCCATCTCTCTTGCCATCTCTCCCTTTCTCTCTCCCTTTCTCTCTCCCTTTCTCTGTCCATTTCTCTGTCCATTTCTCTCTCCATTTCTCTCTCCATCTCTCTCTCCATCTCTCTCTCCATCTCTCCCTCCATCTCTCCCTCCATCTCTCCCTCCATCTCTCCCTCCATCTCTCCCTCTCTCTGTCCATCTCTCCCTCCCTCTCTGTCTCTCTCTCGCTCTCTCTGCATCTTTCTCTCTCTCCCTCTTTCTCCCTCTCTGTCTCTCTCACTTTCTCTGTCGCTCTCGTTCTGTGTGTCTCTCTCTCGCTCTCTTTCTGTCTTTCTCACTTTCTCTGTCTCTTTCTCTGTCTTTCTCTCTCTGTCGTGCTCTCTTTCTCTGTCTCCCCCCCCCCTCTCTCTCTCACGGCCTCTCTCTCTCTCTCTGTGTCTCTCTCTCACGGTCTCTCTCTCTGACTCTCACTTTCTCTGCCTTTTCTTTCTCTCTCTCTCTCACTTTCTGTCCCTCTCTCTCACTTTCTGTCCCTCTCTGTCCCTCTCAGTTTCTCTCTCCCTGTGCCTTTCTCCCTGTGTCTCTCTCTCTTTCTTTCTGTCTGTCTCTCTCTTCTCCCTCTCTTTCTGTCTCCCTCTCTGTCTCTCTCTCTCTCACCCTCTGTCTCCCTCGCCCTCTGTCTCCCTCACCCGCTCTCTCTCTCTCTCCCTCTGATTCTCTCTCTCTCTCTGTCTCTCCATCTCTCTGTCTCTCCGTCTCTCCGTCTGTCTCTCCATCTCTCTGTCTCTCCGTCTCTCCGTCTGTCTCTCCATCTCTCTGTCTCTCCATCTCTCTGTCTCTCCATCTCTCTGTCTCTCCATCTCTCTGTCTCTCCATCTCTCTGTCTCTCCATCTCTCTGTCTCTCCATCTCTCTGTCTCTCCA